>NC_138374.1:78095973-78135291 GCF_054177405.1 Leptonychotes weddellii | reverse complement strand
CTGAAAAACAAACTGAGGGTTCTAGAGGGGAGGGGGGTGGGAGGATGGGTTGGCCTGGTGGTGGGTATTGAGGAGGGCACGTTCTGCATGGAGCACTGGGTGTTGTGCACGAACAATGAATCATGGAACACTTCATCTAGAACTAATGATGTAATGTATGGGGATTAACATAAGAATAAAAAAAAAAAAAGAAAAAAAATCAAGGACTTATAAAGATATGCACACCTAGGTGCATTTTTAATTAAATCACATATTTATATGGGAAAAAAAAAAAAACTTTAATGTTTCAAAGGATACCATCAAGAAAATAAAGACAACCCACAAAATGAAAGAAAGTGTTTGTAAATCATAGTCTCTGATAAGGGACTTGTATCTAGGAAAAAAAAATACATATGGATTGGAAGACTTAATATTTTTTTTTCATTTTAATTCCAGTGTAGTTAACATACAGTGTTATATTAGTTTCAGGTGTACAATATAGTGGTCCAACAATTCTATACATTACTCATATGTGGAATTTAAGAAACAAAACAAATGAGCCGAAGGGGGAGAAAAGAGAGAGAGAGAAAGAGAATCAAGCCAAGAAATGACTCTTACCTCTAGAGAACACACTGATGGTCACCAGAGGGGAGGTGGGTGGGGGGATGGGGAAAATAGGGAAAGGGGACTAAGGAGGGCACCTGTCGTGATGAGCACCAGGTGAGGTATGGAACTGCTGAATCACTATATTGTACACCTGAAACTAATATTACACTCTATGTTAACTAATTGGAATTTAAATAAAAACTTAAAAAAAAATCTTTGCTTATCTGGTTGGTTGTAAACGCCATTCTTCTGTTAATATATTTTGGCTAATGAAATTTACTAGTATTTTCTACTTATAACTAATGAGAATACAACATCCAAATTTTTGTTTGCAATTTATGTTGATTTTGTGATGAATTTTGTATCAAAAACTTTTTCACCTTTCCAGTGAAGTATTTCCATACCTCATTCATTTATAAGGTATAGGGTGGTGACAGAATCACTAGATCATCCTCCGCTTACACTTAACCCACTCTGTGTTATTTTAAAAGCCAGTATCTTTCATTTTATTTTATTGTTTACCAAGCATTTTAAAGCACAGTGTCATATTTTCTGGTTTTTTAATAGCTTCTAATTTTTCTCCTTTTTTTTAAAACTGATCATAATAATTTTTAAATTTACTTTAATACTGGTAAGCATGTAATAATGCTTAAATATCAATCTTTAAACACTGAAGTAATCCACAATAATCAAATAAAAATAATCCTTCCATATTAACTTACATTAGATGCATCTGAGATTCTTGATTTCAGTCCGAAATTGCTGTCTTTCTTTGAGTTCCTTGCAGTGTTAAAATATACATAATTTCGAACTGCTGTTGATAATAATCCATCAGTCCATTCCATAGTATTAGGATCCAGTTGTCCATACAGTTCACCAACAGTGATACACTTTGGATTTAAAACACAAATATCTACTTTTCCTTTTCTTCCTGGAATCTGAAAAAAATCCAGTGTGGTTTCTTAAAGGCATTAACTATAGTACAATTATTTAAATTTTTGCACTGTTAACACCAAAGAGTTTTAGGAGAGTTCTTTCCCTCCAAAGAAAGAGACCCTAATAATCTCTGATCATCAATTAATGATCTAGCAATTTGGTATCTATTTGAAGAAAACAAAAACACTAATTTGAAAAGTTACATGCACCCCATGTTCATTTCAATATTATTTACAATGACCAAAATGTAGAAGCAATTGGTCCACTGATGGATGAATGGATAAAGAAGATGTGGTATGTATACATACACATGCACACACAAACACACACGTGTATATATATGATGGAATCCTACTCATCATTAAAAAAAGAATGAAATCTTTCCATTTGTAACAACACGGAAAAAATAGATTGAACTTGATCATCAAGGTTAAAAACTTTTGTGTTTCAAAGGATACCATCAAGAAAATAAAGACAACCCACAAAATGAAAGAAAGTGTTTGTAAATCATAGTCTCTGATAAGGGACTTGTATCTAGAAAAAAAATATATATATACATATATGGATTGGAAGATTGGTTTTTTTTTATTTTAATTCCAGTGTAGTTAACGTACAGTGTTATATTAGTTTCAGGGGTACAATATAGTGATTCAACAATTCTATATAATACTCATATGTGGAATTTAAGAAACAAAACAAATGAGAAAAGGGGAAAAAAGAGAGAGAAAGAGACAAGCCAAGAATAATCTTAGGATTATGCTCAGGAAATGAGTCAGAGAGAGAAAGACAAATACCACCTGATTTCACTTATATGTGGAATCTAAAAGACAAAACAAACCCAAGACTCATAGATACAGAGTATGTTGGTGTTCCCAGAGGGGAAAGGTATTGGGAGGGGGACCAAAATAGGTGAAAGGAATCAAGAAGTACAAAATTCCAGCTATATAATAAATAAGTCATGGGGCTGCAATGCACAGCATGGGGAATATAGTCAACAATACTATATTAATTCTGTACAGTGACGTGGTAACTAGACTAGTGGTGATCATTTCACAATATATATAAATGTCAAATAACTATGTTGTACACCTGAAACAATATTATACTTATGTCAATTATACCTAAATAAAAAAGGAAATAATTATTAAATAAAGACACAAATAAATAGTAACAGAAATAAAGTATGGACATTACTAGTGCCTTGCAGAAATTAAAAGGATTATAAGAAAACACTATGAATGACTGTACGCCAAATTATGTAATCTACAGGATACGTATAAATTCCTAGAAATAACAAAAATTATGAAAACTGACTCAAGAAGAAATAGAAAATCTCAACAGATCTGTAACAAGCAGAGAGACTGAATCAGTAATTAAAATCTCCAAGAAAGTCCAAAATCAGATAGTAGATGAGTTTTACCAAACATCTGAAAATGAATTAACACCAACCTGACTCAAATTCTTGCAAAAAATAGAAAAGGAGGGAATACTTCCTAACACATTCTATGAGGCTAGAATTATCCTGATACCAAATCCACTCAAAAACACCCTAAGAAAACGACACACCCGTGTCCTCTATGAATAGAGATGCAAAAACCCTCAAGAAAGTGCTAGCAAACTGACCGCAGCAGCACAATGATTGACCATGACCAGATGAGCTTTGTCTTAGCAATGGAGGGTAGGTTCAACAAAAGAAAATCAATCATACTAACACAACAAAAGAAACAAACTGCATGATCACATAAAGAGAGGCAGAAAAAACATCTGATAAAATTTCACACCCTTTCATGATAAAAACACTCAACAAACTAGAAAGGAACTTCCTTACTATAATCAGGGGTATTTATGAAAAACCCACAGATGATATCATACTCGATGGTGAAAGGCTGAAAGCTTTCTCCCTAAAATCAGGCACAAGGCAAGAATTCTCATTTTCACCACTGCTATAAACACTGTACTGAAAGTCCTAGCCTGGTAATTAGGTGAGAAATAAAATAAAAAGCATCCAAATTGCAAAGAGAGAGTAAAAGTATCTCTATTTAAATATGACATGATTCTATTTTTGAAAATCCCAAAGAATCTACAAAACAACTACTAGAGCTAATATATGAACCAGCATATTTGTAGGATACAAGATCAACATACAAAAATCAGTTCATTTCCGTATAGCAGCAATGAACACGCTTCAGCAACAACAAAAATTAAGAAATTCCAAGTCCATTATAATAGCATCCAAAGAATAAAATGCTTTGGAATAAATTTAATCAAGAAGGAGAAAGACATATATTGAGAACTACAGAAAACAAATTTTCTTGCTTACTGAAAGAACGAACTAAAAATGGAAAGAAACTGCACACTAGCTGAAAAAAAAATCTGCAGAACTGAAAAGCTGACTTTCTAAAGCTTTCAGAATAGACTGCTGAGTCTTTAAATAAGATAACTGAAGTACACATTATTTATTGGAATCTAACCTTATATGGAATAAAAATACCATCTGATTTCACTCATATGTGGAATTTAAGAAACAAAACAGATGAACATATGGGAAAGGGGGAAAGAGAGGGGAAACAAACCATAAGAGATTCTTAATGAGGGAGAACAGACTGAGGGCTGATGGAGGGAGGGGTGTGGGGGATGGACTAGATGGGGGATGGGAATTAAGGACGGCACTTGTCATGATGAGCACTGGATGTTATACATAAGTGATGAATCACTGAATTCTACTCCTGAAAGCATTATTACACTATTAACTAGAATTTAAATAAAAATGTGAAAAAAATAAAATAAAAATGTCATTTAAAAAAATATATATACATATCATGAAAAATCGGGAGTTATTCTAGGAATTCACGGACAATTTAACATTAGCAAATCTATCAACATACCTTATTAACCAATTAAAATATAAAAAATAGATTCTGAAAAGTTATTTCATAAATTCCAAAAGTCAAAACCAAAGTATAATGAGAACGGAAGAAAATTTCCAATGTATGAAAGAACATTTATCATACACAAAAAGCAAATACTGTATTATTGTTATTATTATTATTTTTAAAGATTTTATTTATTTATTTGACAGAGAGACACAGCAAGAGAGGGAACACAAGCAGGGGGAGGGGGAGAGGGAAAGGGAGAAGCCGACTCCCCGCTGAGCAGGGAGCCTGACGTCGGGCTCAATCCTAGGATCCTGGGATCACGACTTGAGCCAAAGGCAGACGCTTAACTGACTGAGCCACCCAGGCGCCCCGCAAATACCATATTAAATGTAGTAATATTAACTGCATTTCAGATAAAGTAAGGAACAAGATATTATTACAGTTAACACTGTCTTGGAGGGTTAATCAATGCAATAATATAACTTACATAAATATTACCAGAGACAAAATTACATTCATTTGAAGATGATTCAATTGATCACCTATAAAAACAATTACAATTTAATGTTACCAGTCCATGAAGGTGACTAAATACAAAATATATAATCCAATAAATTTATTTCACACTCGTAATTACTAGTTTGAGATTCAAAAAAAAAAAATCCCACTTACTACAATGATTCCTAACTACAAAATTCCTAGCAATAAATTTAACAAGACTATACTTATGTAAATAGGACATAAAATGTTACTGAAGTATAAAGTAAGATCTGAAGAAATAGGGAAACATACTACTTAGTGTTTACCTGTGAAATAGATTCCCTTTCTTTACTTGATAGGAAGTCTTCAACTGGTGATAGTGTTAATGCTCTTTCTAAAACTCTTCTGACTGTTGTCTTTCCTCCACATGTTGGACCTACTAACATCACACCAACACAAGCCTAAAACAAAAGTGCAGATTTATGATTTAATTTTGGTTCACTGATGGATAAGCTAGGCTGAAATCTGAAGGTAATACATCTCTGTATTCACAAACCCTTCCTTCAAATCACTGTTTAATCTATTATAATCTGGGTTCTGTTTTCATTGGCTAGATTAATGTCAAAATAAACAGAAATCTCCTAATTTTAAAATTCAAAGGATAACTTTCAATTCTTGATATTTGACAGTTTATCTTTTTCTATATCTCCTTTATTTCTGTACTTTTCTCTAAGATTGGCTTCTGTAATATGATTTATCTCAGCTTTCCTCTTCTCTAGTTTTCTTTCTTTTGAGTTTTGAATGTCATTTCCATGTTAGTCTTCCCTAATTCATCCTTCTCTCTCTCTCTTCTCTCTACATTGGCCCTACCAATCTCATCAACTTGAATATCTTTAACTACAACCTAAGTGCTAATGACTTCCTAATGCATTTATTTTTTCCAGTCTTTGGTTCTATGTGCCTGAGTAACATTTCAGTGCTCTACTAGATACTTCCATCTGGATGTCTCACATGATTTTCAGAGTCAACATAATCTAATCTACACCTTCTTTTCCCACTTGTTGCTTCTCTTATTTCCTGATCTAGTTAATAAAAACACTAAGTACCCATTGTCCAAAGTTCCTCATCTCTTACAAAATTTGCTTGATCCTATCTTCTTCTGCCCAACCCAATCACAATTGGTGTTACAGAGTAAATGTTTGCATCTCCCTAAAATTCAAATGTTGAGGCTGACACCCAACGGGATACTATTGGAGGTGAGGCCTTTGATAGGTAATTAGGTTTAGATGAGGCCAAGAGGGTGGGCCTGTGATGGGATTAGTGTCCTTACAAGAGGGAGAGGGACCAGAGTTCAACATCTCTCCACCATGTGAGATCTCACACAGTGAGAAGGTGACCATCTGCAAGCCAGGAAGAGCGCTCTTACCAGAAACCAAATCTGCTAGCACTTTGATCTTAAACTTCCCAGCCTCCAGAACTGTGAGAAATAAATGTCTGTTGTTTAAGCCACCCCATCTATGGTATTTTGTTATGTCAGCCCAAATGGACTAAGCCAAGGAGGAAAGGGTCAGATGCTAAAGCTCTTAAAAAGTGTCCGTCACCATCTCTTGTAGACTATTGTAATAGCATTAAAGAAATGATTATCTTTAGTAATGTATCAAATAAATACATTAAAATTCAAATATGGATAAAGCTAAAATAGTTTTCACTTCCATTCTAATCTCTTTATCCTCATGTAGGTTTGTGGTTCTCTGGTCTATCACTGGCAAGGTGAGAAGGGGTCCAGAAGCCTTGCATGACAAATGGAATTAGATGTTCAAGAACGCAGCTAACTGGCCACACTGGTGTCCTGGCTTTACATGAAAGAGGGGCAGCTGTCCCTCTGGGAGCAACCTTACCCCCTACTTCCCCTCCTGGAGCAAAGCTGCTGGCTCAGTGAAGCCCTTGATTTACAAAGATCCCGTCAATGCCTTGGTCTGGTTTACTGGTGGCTCAGCCTGGCTGAGACCTGAAGGCTCCCGCTGTTCCTCCTCAGAGCCAGCTATGAAGACCCAAGAGCAGACGTGTCAGGTCTGCTCATGGTGAGAACTCTGTGGCTTGGCAGTGGCCTAGCTATTTGGTCTGCCCCTTGGGAAATTACAGACTACAAGATTAAAGATAATCCTCTCTGGGGTTGTGAACTGTGGAAACAAATCGGGGCTGCTAAGCAAACTACCAGAGTTACTCGTGGGCCCAAGACGAGGACCCAGAATCAAGCTGCTGATCAAGCCTGCCCTTCCCAGACTATCATGATCGTTGTATGGACACACGTCACACTGGATGTGGCAACGTGTTGTCCGTCACAGAACTCACAAAGGACTGTGTTTGTGACACAGGAACTACTGCTGCGCTCCAGACTCCAGTTTCACGGTGGGAAAAGTCGCACTGCCTGGGGCACGAATGACCCCCACATACTCCTGGCAGGTCCTACATCAGATCTGTGCTCCCCTCTCCTGGGGCTATTGGTGGTGACTCACTGACACTAACTATTTCAAGCTATGGGACTGCTGTTTTGGTCCAATCAGCTAACTCTAGCCACACCATTATGTTTCTTGAGATGAAATTTGTGTCATTTGGATTTCTGGACCATCTGCAGTCTGACAATGGTATACCTTTTATTGCAAGAGTCTCTTAACCATGAGCTGACGGTCAAGATATTTTATGGGCCTTCTCCGTTCCCTACCATCCATACGCATCTGTTATTATTGAGCATTGGAACAGCCTTCTCAAAGACTGACTCCAAAGATTTCTGACTCCATCCCCCTTCCCTTCTCTTTGTCCACACACCTTACCAGGGAGGGTTGGTCATTGAATGTGGACATCCCTAGAAGGGGATCATTTCCTTTCATCTGCTTCCTGGGTAATTATCAGCATAAAAGAGATGGGGGATTACAGAGATCTATTTTGAGAATTTGGGATTCATCCTAACCATTCCTGAGCATGGTGCTTCTTTCTGTTCCCTAATGACAACCCCAAGCCACCCTGATTGTACACATTCCAAAATGGGGCCCAGAGGGTTCACATTTAATTCTGGTTCAACTGCCTGGATTCTCTTGGATTGACCTGGTCTTAGGCCATAAGGGTAGTGAATGGGGATATAAGGATAATTGCTGAACTGGGGCATACCAATTTTGTGGCAATGCAAGCACAGCAAAAACCCAGACACTTAGGGGGGACATGCCTCGGACCATGGAGTAGGGGGGGACGGATGACTATTGAAGATAGTCTCCTCCAAGAATTAAATCTTGGGGACACGGCTACTGCTGTTGCTGAGTGACCCAGGAGTCTGGTGCTTTCTGCCGCCGTGAAGCTGTGCCAGGCTAACTTGTTAAATCCACCCAATATATTCATGAAGGGAAAAATGTGATATCATAAAATGAAAATTCTCACCACCAGCTATTCATTCAATTCTATCCCAATAAAAATCCAAATAGGATTTTTTAATTTTAATTTAAATTTTTATTATTTTACTGGCAGTCAATCAAATGATTATCGAAGAATCGGGAAAATAACAAAGAGGGAGGATTACGGCAGGGCTCAGGACAAGACAGGCACCCTGACCTTGGCGTGTTAGATAGATTAAGCTGGAGGAGTCTTTTCCCACGGCAGAAGCAGGAAGCTCACTCTGACCTCCCCCATCTCACCTTTCTTCCCTGAAACAGGTCATAAAAGTCCCATGTGAAAAGTGCCCTCCTCGTACCCGAAGGACAGAAACATCCTTATGGGGAATGTGGGGCTGACAGGCTGTATGAGCAAACCTGTTTCGTCTGCCCGTATCTTCCTAGTTACTTCTTCACACCTACTACCCCCCCAGCCCAAACCCCTCTGCCCTGCCAACTCTGCACAAAGTCATTGTTTCTTTATTTAAAAGGTATAAAGCCTCCAGTTCTGGTCACTTCTTTGGGTCTCTCTATTCTCTTGTGAAGGCTCCCTTGTAAAAAAATATCAATTACAGTAAAATGTGCGTGTTTTCTCCTGCTAATCTGTCTTTGTCAATTTGATTTTCAGACTCAGCCAGGAACCCTAAGAGGGTCAGGGAGAGCTTTCTTTTTTTCTCTTACAGTTGGTACTACCAGATATGGAGACCTATTGTAAAGCTATGGCAATTAAGACTGGTGTTGTCATAAGATAAAGACCAAAATAATAAAATATGGAAGAAATCAACAAAGAAAAATTTAGATCAGAAACATGGTATGTGAGAGAAATAGCAAATCAGTGGGGAAAAGTCTTGGGAAAACTGGTTATCCATCTGAGGAAAAATAGATCCATATTTGGCATCTTAAAGAAAAATTCCAGACAATTTAAAAGTAGGAAATGCAAATACAAAAAAAATTTTAGAAAAAAAATCATAGAAAATATCTTTATGAAATACGATAGAAAAGATTTCTAAAAATTCACAAAAACACAAACCATAAAAACAAGATCAATGGACTTCAATGCATTAACAATGTCTCCTGCACCACTGAACACTAGGAACATTTCTGAAAACCTAAGACTTAGAGAATTTACCTGTAATGCATATAAACAATAAGGAGATAGGATATTAAAATGCATAATGAAAAGTCTACACACACTTGGTAAGAAAGACAAAAAACCCAAATGATAAATGAGTACGTTACATAATCTGGCAATTTGTAGGAAACTCAAATGGCAAAGAAATAGATATGAGAATGTACAATTTTACTAATAATCAGGGAAATGCACCGTCTTTTCCAAAGGTTCATTCATGCGGACAGAAAATTCAAAGAAGGTATAGCTATGTGAGGCAGAACATTTATACCATATGTGTAGGGTTTTTTAGAATCATGTGGTAAGGGGACAAAGGGGAAGAAGATTAATCTGTTCAAAGTTAAGTGAGGGTAAATAACCGAGTCAATCACTTCATTGTTATCCTGGTTTTCTCCTTGATCAGAACTATTAAAATTCAGGAGCAAAGAGCTGCTAACATGCCATTCCACACTTACCTGAAGTTGATTATAAAACTGTATGATTTTCTTTTTCTGAGCTGGCCAGTGTTGTAAGCCCAACTGTTGTGTTGCAATAAATATTGCTTTCTAAAGAAAATAAATACATTAATTTAAAGTGCATTGCAAATTAAACCCTTAATACATAATCCTACAAAATCTCTCTTAATGATGTACCGAATACTGCACTTTAAGACAGTAGTTCTTAATTTCACCAACCTGAGATATTACTTACCCCCAAAATATAATACACACAATATGTTATGTTCACAGATCCCTGGTAGCAAACTTATAGACCCTCCCCCAGTTTAAGAATTCATTCTTAGGGCGCCTGGGAGGCTCAGTCGGTGGAGCATTCAACTCTTGATTTCAGCTCAGGTCCCGATCTCAGGGTCCTGGGATTAAGCCCCGCCTCCCTCAGTAAGGAGTCAGTTTGAGATTCTCTCTCTCCCTTTCCCTCTGGCCCTCCCCCAGCTCATGCTCTCTCTCTAAATAAATAAATGTTTAAAAAAATTCATTCTTTAAGATGTATTTAAGAATTGTTACCATAGTACCATTGTCTATTTATCATACACTAAAAGAAAATTTAAAAGAGTCTATATCTTTGTGTAATTCCAATCACATTAAGGTAGTTTTTCAGCTTTGTAACAATTATTTTAATGTTTCACTGTTAAGAATATTCTAGGATAGGGCGCCTGGGTGGCTCAGTTGGTTAAGCGACTGCCTTCGGCTCAGGTCATGATCCTGGAGTCCTGGGATCGAGTCCCATATCGGGCTCCTTGCTCAGCAGGGGGTCTGCTTCTCCCTCTGACCCTCCCCCCTCTCATGTGCTCTCTCTCTCTCATTCTCTCTCTCAAATAAATAAATAAAATCTTTTTTAAAAAAAAAGAATATTCTAGGATAGTAAGTATAATTTGTAAGATTGAGGACTTGACATGGTTAGACATTCAAACATCCAGTAAGTGGCTGCAGCTTGGAAATATTCTTAATATTTTAATGCAGGAATTATAAGGGCAGCCCCATTTCCTTCTAAAGTGGGGTTTAGGGGTGCCTGGGGGGCTCAGTGGGTGAAATGTCTGCCTTCAGCTCAGGTCATGATCCCAGTGTCCTGGGATCGAGTCCCGCATTGGGCTCCCTGCTCAGTGGGGAGTCTGCTTCTCCCTCTCCCTCTGTCCCCTGGCTCAGTGCTCTCTCTCTTTCTATCTCAAAAAAAAAAAAAAAAAAAACACTTTAAAAAAATAAAGTGGAGTTTATTTCAGTGTCGATACTATCGGTAACTGTGCCTACAGAAAAAAGCGGGATCTATCCTTCTCCTCACTGATCTCTCCTACTGCACTTCTCATTCCTTGCATTCCCACAATGGGACAAAGGTGCTGCTGAAGGAGACACAGACACTCAGCAGGACTGTACAAATGGAGAAACCGTAGCTCCTGTGGCCAGGCTACCGGAGGTTGGAAATCAGCTGAGAGAAACCTCTTTTATTTTTTTAAATTTTATTTTATGTACATTCAATTAATTAACATATAGTGTATTATTAGTTTCAGGGGGAGAGATCAGTGATTCATCAGCTGCATACAACACCCAGTGCTCATTACATCATGTTCCCTCCTTCATGCCCGCCACCCAGTCACCCCATCCCCCCACCCCACCTCCCCTCCAGCAAGCCTCAGTTTGTTTCCTGTACTTAAGAGTCTCTTATGGTTTGTCTCTGGTTTCATCTTGTTTTATTTTTCCCTCCCTTCCTCTACCTCCTCTGTTTTGCTTCTTAAATTCCACCTATGAGTGAGATCATATGATAATTGTCTTTCTCTGACTTATTTCACTCAGCATAATGCCCTCTAGTTCCATCCACGTCGTTGCAAATGGCAAGATTTCATTCTATTTGATGGCTGCATAATATTCCATTGTATATATATATATATATATATATATATACAGCACTTCTTCTTTATCCATTCATCTGTTGATGGACATCTGCGCTCTTTCCGTAGTTTGGCTATTGTGGACATTGCTGCTATAAACATCGGGGTGCAGGTGTCCCTTTGAATCACCACATTTGTATCTTTGGGGTAAATACCCAGTAGTGCAATGAGAACAACCTCTTTTAAATGGAGGTGATGAGACATACCCTTAAGGCCTGAACGTGGAGCAGTTTTAGATGTGGGGGCTAGGAATTCTCTGTCACAGACAATACAAACCTAGACACCTGCCTGGATGTAAGCCAACAGTCCACAGGAGTGGACTAGGGATAGCATGGGACACAGAAGATCAGCAGAAGTGGGATAATCAAAAGAAGAGATATTCAGACAGGGCATCCCTCCTGGTTAAAGATTTTCACAATTCCTTACTTTGGAAGGTTTTGAAATAAAATCATAATCCTACTGTAAAGTATTTATGGTTGTAAATGATGTTCTGTAGAGTCAACTGCATGGCAAACTATACATCATTTATTCCAGGATATGGTTTCGGTAATTCTGTTAATCCTGTGGTTGCCCTGAGTTAACGACACCCCCACCCCCACACTGTAGATATTGTTAGAGACAGAAATGTGAATAAGTTGGATAGATTCCAATTGCCTATTGCATGCAATTTAGATTCCTGTACCTCAAATGAACAAGAAGTGTAAACAGCACACCTACAATGTATTATTTAACAACATATATTCCTATATGGATATGCTATATGTGACTGGTCACTGTGTAAACCATCAAAAATACACCATTAAATAGAAGACTGGATTATTCCAAATTTAATATTAGACCTATAAATTATGAACTTTGTGCCATTTCTTGAGCCATACATTAGTATTTGGCAACATTTTGTTAACAGTTTATTTATTTATTTAACAGTTGATAGCCTGCATATTTATCAATGTAAAAATTATACGAAGGGAAAGTAGCAGAATAAACAGATGCTTATAAAATTGATGAAGAGATGAATATATAATAAGGTTAAAAAACCAAACCATCAACGTGCACCTAGAAATGCTATTATGATGGCGATGCTATTTATTTTAGCTGTGACTTGAAAAATGTTAAAGGTAAACACATATCTAGAGAAAGGAGAGGAAGGAATGTGTAGGCCCCGCCGGGGAGAGATGGAAAGATGTTTATATAAGAAAGAGAAAGCAAAACTTGTCAACTAACATCTTCCTTCCCTTTTTTTAGCAGAGTGAAAATCCTCAAAATGTAAGTATAAATATGCAAAATGTAGGCAATGGCTTAGGTGCAACCATCCACTGTACATCTCCTGGAAGCCACACAGCACAAAACCACAAAGACAGATATATAGATAACTATAGATCTCAAATTCCATTTTCATTAAAATAAGAATAAGGAAAAATCTCCAAAACCTAAAACGCATGTAAGTGCTATGAAAATAGTTAAGCCTATTTAGCTTAGAGTTTGGACCTACAGTTTCTTGGTCTGGAAAAATCCAACTCACTGAATTATGTGGAACAAAGAATCTCACAGCCGAAGTCCCCTTCCTGTCAACATAGAGAACTAAAAATAAATGGCTCCATATTAAAACGGCTAATAGAATATGAACACACGTAACTAGAGAATTTAAAGTGAGATTTAGAATATCAAAGACAAAATGAAAGATTTCAAAGCTTCCAGAGAGACTTGCAAGGAAGATGGTGGAGTAGGAGGATCTTGGGCTCACATCATCCCCTGATTACAACTAGATAACACTCACATCAGGGTAAATGACCCAGAAAATCCCCCAAAGACTGGCAGGACAGACTCTCCACAGCTAAATGTAGACAAGAGACCACATTGAAGAGGGTAGGACAGGCAGAGACACAGCTGGGAACAAAATGGACCTGCGACACTGTCCGCAGGAGGGAGGGACCCGCAAGCGCAGGCATGGAAGAGGAGCAGACCCCAGCCCAGGAACCCCAGGCCTGGGAACCTGTACCAGGAAGAAGAATCCCTATAACATTGGCTTTGGAAACCAGAGGGGCTTAACTTCGTGAGTTATTACAATCAGTGGGGCTTACCACCTGGAACTTTAAAAATCAGCAGTTGCAGACAGGAAGCTGAGTCCCTGTCCTTCAAGAGACAGCAGAACCAGAAGCCCCTCTGAGATAAGTACAGAAGCAGCAGTTTGAAAAACACCTGGGGTACACGAAGAGGAGGTTTATTTACTAATCTCAGAATGTGTGCTAGAGCAGCAGGGATCTCAGGAGACTTCTCCAAGAACAAAGGAGCTGGTGGGCACCATTTCCCTCCCTCACCCCCAGCCTAGACACATGGACACCTGCAGGAACCAGTGCCGTGGGAACACTCTCTACCTGGCTCACTAACAGCTGCTTGGCCCCAGCTCCAGGTCCCCTCCCAGAACAGACCCAACAAACCTGGCTAACTCTGCACATCCCGGCCCTCCACGTTCTCCTGCACACCTGCCCCCTCCACTGTGCCCTGGACAGAAGCCCATTCCCAGCGGCGCCACAGGCGTGCCAGTGTGTGCAGACAGCCCAGACAGGGGCCAGCACTGCTGCAAAGTCACTCCTGCCTCAGGGAGAGAGGGAGATAACCACACACACCAGTTGGACTCTGGCCCCACCCACCAAGGAAAGCTTCTCAGGGGACAATGCAGGGAAAGTGCCCTGAACTTTGGTGCCACCACAGCTCTGGCAAATGCCTGGTCTGGCCCAGCTCAAGCCCCACACTGGCCCACTATCAACACAAGGACCAAACCCTCTGCACAGGGTAAAGAGAGCCACCACAGGTGACTGGACTGAAGGCAAATGCAGCGCAACCACAACAGGGCAACACGCACAGGAGACACGCCTGAGGCTCCGGGTTCTGGGGAACAGGGGACACTGCACTGCAGGGCACTGCAGGGCCAATTCCTCATAAAGCCACTTCCATCAAGAAGAGGAGAGGGAGCTGACTTTCCTAAGACAGAGAAACAGACACAAAGAATTAGACAAAATGAGGGGACAGAGGCATATGTTCTAAGTGAAAGAAGAGAACAAAATCATAGCAAGAGACCTAAGTGAAATGGAGATAAGTAATACAGCTGGTAGAGAATTAATAGTTATCATAAAGATACTTGCTAGACTTGAGAAAAAAGAGGAGGACCTCCACTTTTTGAGACCCTCCACAAAGAGATCAGAAACAAAACAGAACCAATTAGAGATGATGAACTCACTAAATGAAATTAAAAATAAACCACCTGGAATAAACTGCAAACAAGAGGAAGTAGAAGAATGGATCAGCCACCTGGAGGACAGAGTAATGGAAAGTAATCAAGCCGAGCAGTGAGAGAAAAAAATGATGCAAAATGAGAATAGACCCAGGGAACTCAGCAATGCTGTCAAGCATAATAACAGTCGCATGACAGGGATCCCAGAAGGAGAAGAGTGAGGAAAGGGGGCAGAAGATTTGTCTGAAGAAATAATAGCTGAAAACTTCCTGAATCTGGGGAAGGAAAGAGAAATCCAGATCCAGGAGGCACAGAGAGCCCCCAACACAACCAACCCAAAGAGGTCTGCACCAAGACACAAAATAAATAAGATGGCCAAAAGTAGTGATAAAGAGAGAATTTTAAAAGCAGCAAGAGAAAGGAAAGCAGGTACATACAAGGGAAACCCCATACAGCTATCAGTGGGTTTTTCAGCAGAAACTCTGCAGGCCAGAAGAAAACAGCATGATAAATTCCAACTGCTAAAAGGAAAAAAATCTACAGCCAAGAATACTCTATCCAGGAAGGCTCTCATTCAGAACAGAAGGAGAGACAGTTTCCCAGGCAAACAAAAGTTAAAGGAATTAATGACACTAAACCAGCCCTCCAAAAAAATGTTAAAGGATATTCTTTGAGTGGAAAGGAAAGACCATAAGCAGGAGTAAGAAAAGTAGGAAGCACAAAAGAGGTAAAAATAAGTGTATCTATAAAACTCAGTCAAGAGATTCACAAAATAAAAGGATGTAAAGTATGCCACCATATACCTAAAATGTGGGAGGGGGAGGAATAAGAATGCGTTCAATATATGGAATTGCTGAATTGTTATGTTGTATACCTAAAACTAATACAACACTGTATATTAACCATAATGGAATTAAAATTAAAAAAAAATAAAGAATCCCCCCCCCCAGAAAAAACCAAAACCCACAGGAAACAACAAGTGTTGGCGATGATGTGGAAAAAAAGGGACCCTTGTGCACTTTTGATGGAAATGCAAACTAGTGTAGCCACTGTGGACAACAGTATGGACGGTCCTCAAAAAAAAATAAAAACAATCACCATATGATCCAGTAATTTCACTATTGGGTATTTACCTAAAGAAATGCAAACAGTAATTTGAAAAGAAATATGCACTCTTATGTTTACTGCAGCATTATTTACAACAGTCAAGGTATGGAAACAGCCCAAATGCCCACTGATGGGTGAATGAATTAAAGAAGATGTGAGATACACACACACACACAATGGAATATTACTCAGCCATAAAAAAAGACTGAAATTTTACCATTTGCAACAACATGGACGGATCTAGAGAGTATATTGCTAAGTGAAATAAGTCAGTCAGAGAAAGACAAATACCATAGGATTTCACTCACATGAGGACTTTAAGAAGAAGAATAAGATCTAAATATATATACCACTTATATTTTCAAACTATATAAGGCCAGCAATTGACAGAAATGCATAAAGGAGAAAAGAAGACATACATCATTGTTCATATTAGGGACTAACAGATAATATCCAAGTAAGTGGAAAACCGGAGATATTATTATAAAGATGTATAAAGTTACCCTTAGAATAAAAATACTAACCTGCATAAAAATCAGTAGAATAAAACAAAATTTAAAAACCACTTCACTTTGTGGAATTTATAAAGTTTGGAAAAAAAAAAAACAAAAAACAAGTCCAAAAGTGTACAAGGCAAAGAAAACATGGGGTAACCGTCTTAACAAACAAAGTGGAATTCAAGCCAAATAACTGTAGACAAGGAAACAAAAGCACTACGTATTGAAGGGTGCAACTCATACAATGATTTGTAATTGATATTCGTGTGTCAAACAACATGGTAACGACCACTAGGATGCAGAGATTATAAGAATAAACAGGAGTGTGTTAATAGGAGACATGAATGCACCTGAGTCCAAGGAAAACAAGTAAACAAGTGCAAGTACCACTGATAAGAGAGAGAAAATGGGGTCGAGGGTTCAGCTAAACTGCTTCTGGATATTGCTGCCTCTGCATCTGCTCAGCCCCACAGAACAGCCTGCGGGGACATGACACCAGTCCCTCACACCAGCGCAGGCCCCGACAGCAGTCCGCGAAGCCGTGAGCAGGTGGACGCTGCTGGTAGGATGTCCCCCCTGCCAGGGCCTGCCCCTTACACGCTCCTTAGACGGCTCCCATGGGGAACTTACCAAAGTCCCGCTCTGCTTGGTTTGAACTGGCCAATCCAGCCTTAGCCTGGGAACCCCAAAAGCAGTCCGGCCATGGACCCTGATGAAGGCGTGTGCCCCGGGGCCGGCCTCTCTGTCTGCACCCGGCCTAATCCTCCTCATGTGGCTCTGGAGGCCTGTACCGCCAACTTGCTCCACGGCCCGTGAGTAACAAGTGTCTCTATTTCAGTGTCTCTGTTGAACCGTAGCTCACCAGCAGGTCCCCTGTGCTGCTCTTAACAAATGCTAATTGAACAGTCATAACAAATGCAGATAAACCAAACTCTGTCTTATATTTGTGGTCCATGAGAAGATACCTTCTTCTCATGTACATAGGGACTATTCACAAAAACTACTTATATATTAGGCCATAAAAAAGTCTAAATTAAATTCTTAAGGAAAAATAACAAAGATAATATTCTCTGATCATAATTCAGTAAGACCAGAAATTGGTAACAAAATCAGAAAATAAAAAGATCCTTTACCTGGAAATTAAAAGCATGAAAAACTTCTGTTTTAGGAAAGAAAGGAAGTACTAACCATCCTATCAAATTTCTGAGAAAAAATGCTTAGGGAAACCCTATCTACCTGAACTTACAGCCTATATATCTAAAGCAGTGCTTGGATGAAGTTATATAGTTTTCTTTTGTTGTTTTTTGTTTTTTAAGTAGGTGCCACACCCGGCATGGAGTCCAGCGTGGGGCTTGCACCCCAACCCTGCGAGCAAGACCTGAGCTGGGACCAAGAGCCAGATGCTTAACCAACTGAGCCACGTGGATACCCCTTGTTTTATAAACTTACATTAATAAAAAATAAACTATTCATCTTACTTAGACAGCTGGAGGGAAAACACAAAACAGAGGAATAAAGGAAGGTATTTAAAAATATTAATATGGATATTAAAAGATTAGGAATCAAAAAGATGTATTAAATAAATAAAAAGCTGTTTTTTGAAGAAAACAATTAGAAATACTTCTAGGTCATCTATATAGTGAAGAAAACCCAAGTTAAGACAATAAGACCTGCCTGGGAGAGTAACATCGGAAACAGGAAACTGCAAGGGTTGTGAGACAGTGGTTTGTTCAAATCCACACAGAGCATTTTAACACATGAATACAATGAGAATACTCTCTAGTTCAACGAAATTGAGCCTACTGAAATCTAACTAGACCAGAACCATGAAAGAACTATCGTGTCATAAAAGACCTGGTCCGGGTGGTTTGCAAGGGAAATTTTCGCAAACTTCTCTACAGAACCTCATGAATGATCTTCTTTCGCTAAGCGCTTCATGTGTGCTTCAAAATATGTATTCTTTTTTTTTTTTTTTAAAGGTTTTATTTATTATTTAACAGAGAGAGAATGAGAGAGAGAGAGCACATGAGAGGGGGGAGGGTCAGAGGGAGAAGCAGACTCCCTGCCGAGCAGGGAGCCCGATGCGGGACTCGATCCAGGGACTCCAGGATCATGACCTGAGCCGAAGGCAGTCGCTTAACCGACTGAGCCACCCAGGCGCCCCAAAATATGTATTCTGTGCCTGCTAGGTATGAGGCTGTGCACATAGCTTATACCTATATTTAAAAAAGAAATAATTATGAAGCTGTTTAAACTATAAGCTACATAAACCACATATTTTAAAATAGACTTAAAAAACAGTGTTTCAAAAATTGGGCAGGGCCCCAGAGAAAGGAATGCCTGGGTTTGATGGCCTGAGACCTGATAAGGGCCCAGGAAGAGCCAGAAAGCAGAGAGAAGTTCAGGGTGGAAAAAGCTGCGGGAGGTTAAAAGGACACACGGCAAAGTAGCCCAACGTGGTCAGACTTCAAAAGGCAGTGTGACCCGTGTCGGGAGACCTGACTCTGGGTTCATCTGCTGGGGGCTCTGGGGGCTCTGTGTGCAGGGGCAGCAGGAGAGAGGTCGACACCCCACCTGGACAGTGGCGGTGACCGCAAGGCGGCAGAGGAAATAGAGGGCTCTCCAGTCACAGTATGTCATTTTTATGACCACAAAAGTTCACATTGTAATGTCCTTTCTCATAATTCTGATCTAATTTGATCCTTAAAGTACCCCTTTAAAGTAGGAAGAGGAAACATTATCATTCCCATTGGAAAGACGAGAAAACTGGGGAACAACGTAAGTAGCAGCCTTCCTTGACAGAGGCCGCAACACTGTTTTTCTCCCAAGGAGAAATACATCTCCAAATATGTTTATCCCTCCAATTAGAACATAAGTAGAGTGCTTCCGGAAGAGCGGTAATATTTTTTTACTTACATCGTTTCTTATCTTAATTAACGCTCCACCTCTAAATCATTTGTGATGGTTTTCAAAAGTCTTATTACCTCCAAGGCAATCTGATTTGCTGTTGAAACTGCCACTCCAGGAAAAATATCTCCTATAATCTTTTCAAAACGTGGGACGTCTTCAGGGAGAAATTTTGGCAAACTAGCTTCTCTCAGAGCCTCAATAATGATCGGAGTCTCATCCGTTTCAGAAAGATGGTCATTGGTGTTACTTCAATGGAAGAAGAAAAGAAAGACAAAGTTAGCAAGTATGCTTCGCTGACACTGAAGGCCGTTACTATCCCTTTGTAGAGGCGGCTGTCCCAACAGCCCCTCCTCCTCTCCCTCACTGCAAAGCAGCTCTGCGGTGTGCGTGAGGTGAATGTGGTCCCCGGATCCAGAGACGGGCCCAGGCTGGTCTCGAACTGTCCACTCCCCAGTCACTGATTCTGAAAATAACAGAACGAATTCAAACTAATATCAAATTAAAAATAACAGCGATTTACTCAAAATCTCTAGGCGAGCCAGGGAAGCAGGCTTGCAGGCTATGCAGCTGGCAACTGTGGCCAAAGTTACGCCACGGAAGTGGTCCCGTAAAGACAAATAAACCTGAAACCCTCGTCAGAGCAATCCTCCCCTGCCCACCTCTGGAGTTTCTGAGGGAGAGAAACAGTGAACTCCCCCTGCCGTTCAAGCCAGCTTAAGGTTTCTGGTTGTTGTCACGAAAGCCCCCAGATGTAAGAAGTCATCACATATATACTGCCCCATAATAACAATATTTTGCCTATTGAACACTTCAGTACATATTGTACACATTAAACATGCAACCAGGAGAAAGAACTGCATGCCCTACGATCGGGCTGCAGAGATGCAAAGGAAGAGACGTTCTCTGGGCGGGAGGGGCCCTCCCATCCTCCTGTGGACAATGTCCAAAACTCTTCATCAGGACAGAGATGATTCTTAGGTCTTTCATCCTTAATAAAAACAGCTAATAGCTAACGTTTAATGAGCACTTTTTACCGGCCACTCTGCTTAGTTCTTTAATCGAAGAATTCATTAATCTTTCAACCACTTAAGAGGGAGGGAGAGTAATACTCAACATGACCAAGGTCAGACAGCTGCTGGGTGTCAGCGAGCTCATTTTTTCCCAAGACAGAGCTTGCTTTACATTCAAGGAAGATAAATTAAAAAAAAAAAGAAAGAAAGAAAAGAAAGAAATGACCACTATATCTGGAAGTGATCACAGCTTATATATAATTATATTGTTATGATACTTTGCTATTAGATATAAAAATAAGACTTGAGTAAAGTTCTACAGAAGAATAATTTGGGGGATGGCATCTGAGATTATCATAGGGAATATCTGTTGTCATTTAAGAATAAAAAATGAAATCTCTAGACTAACGTCAACTAAAATTCAAGAAAAGGATAGTTATTAAACCTTATTATTATTATTTTTTTTTTACCCATTTTGATTGTCTTCATGATACCTACCCATTCTTGGAATTAGTTAAGACTCACTTTATGGGCTTACTATGGTAAGTTTTGTTAAGTGTTTACCTGAAGAGATATTAATTCTCCAGCTGTTGACAAAGCAAATCTTTTCTACCAAGGACATCCTAGGATTCCAGCTCCTGGGCAGTTTGTTTTCCAAACCAAAGGGGAGATAGGGAAACCTCCTTTCTGGGATTGACAGAGAAGCTGCCTGCGGGAGGCAGACAAAAATGTCCCGCAGAGATAAATTCACCTGCTAATCCCTGGAACCTGAGAATATTATCCCCTACAGCAACAGACATGACTGAGTTTATCCCAGATGATCCAGATTTAAAAGCAGTCACGTGCTCCTACCGAGAGTGAGGCAGAGAGACACGCAGACAGTGGGAAGACGGGGCAGACCCCAGCGTGATGCGCCCACAAGCCCTGGGGTCCTGGCAGAGCCCAGGACGGACTCTCCCCCAAGGCCCCTGCAGGGACAACAGCCCTGCCCACAACCTTGATTCCAAACTGCTGGTCCCAGGTATTTGGAGAAAACATCTTTCTGGTGTTTAAAGACATCAAGTCTGTAGTGATTGGTTATGGTAAACCTACAAAGCGAATACACAGTCCTTTATTATTTTTTTAAATGTAAGCACCTCAGAACTCTTTGGGAGTTAGAGCTAGAATCCGCCAATGCGCTCTAGACAGAAAAGGTGGGAGAAAGCATCTGGAAATGAGGGACATTTGTGGTATCCTCGGTGCCCGGAGGCAAAGCCAGGAGCCTGAGGGAGAATGGGCTGGAGCAGAGGGACAGGAAGGGACGGAAGGGAAAAGGACAGACAAGAAGAACAATGATAGTTTTTGGTGTCAGGGAGGGCCAGTGGATTTTTTAAAAGCAACAGTCTATTTTTAAATGCTTGCTGTGCTTTACTCTGATAAAAATTCCCCAATCCTGTTCATAATACAGTCAACTTCGCACAATCACATCATCTACTTTGCTTTGGGGGGACCAGGGAGGTAGGCTGTCACAGCTGTGTAAGCACAGACAGAAGACAGCCGCTCCCCATGGCAGCAGACAGACTGACAGCGCATGGGACATGGGAGCCGCAGTCCAGGCGCCTGGGAGAATGGAGGTTTTTCTGTGACAGGAAGAACACGGATCAGGGACTCCCTCACTGGAACAGGTACTCGTATGTAAGAAAGACTGGAGGACTGGAGGACGTCAGGAAGCTGAGTCCTGGTACTCTGGTCTCTAATTCTTCCCAATTACAAAGCATTTCCTAACAGATACTCATTTACCTGCCATCAATCTTAGGCCATTTTGCAATACATGACTCAGTTCCTTCATTTTTAGGAAAGAACATACTACAGTCAAGCTACAGCCTGATCCCTGACTCTTCCCCTCCCACACTACGTTCTGTGCTTGGTGCTATATCTAGGTACCACAATCTATAACATTTACTGCGTTCATGTAAATGGCATATTGACATGTCCTTTTACAACATATTCATGTTTTTCTCATTTAATTTTTAATAGGTAATACATGAATAAAGTCCCAAATCAAACCCATACAAGTAGGTCCGCCCCTTAGCGATAATGAAAACAAATGCCCGTTTCCCTATAGTTTCACCAACAAAGTCCCGTCCAACTTTTGTATTTTTGCCCATCTGATGAGAAACAACATTTCAATTTTTAATGTGCATTTCTCTGATTAAGAGTGGGGTTGAGGGCGCCTGGGTGGCTCAGATGGTTAAGCGTCTGCCTTCAGCTCAGGTCATGATCCCAGGGTCCTGGGATCGAGTCCCACATCGGGCTCCCGGCTCAGCGGGGAGCCTGCTTCTCCCTCTGACCCTCTCCCCTCTCATGCTGTTTCTCTCTCGCTCGCTCTCTAAAAAATAAATAAAATCTTTAAAAAAAAAAAAAAGAGTGGGGTTGAGTATATTTTCATATATTTAAAAACTTTTATGTTTCTTTTTCTGAGAACTGTCCTTTGCCCATTTTCCATACCATTTGTTCCCCGTGTTTTTTAGGCAGTCCTCACGTGTTATGAGGATGAGCTAACTCCCTGCGCTGAGAGCTGCAAATATCCTTCTTCCCAGCTCATCATTTGGCTCCTTACCTCACAGTGTTTTTTGACCATTGTCACTCTTTTCCTTTATAGCTTCTAGATTTTTGAGTCTTAGTTTTAAAGGCTTTCTGTAGTCCAAGCATATAAAGGACATTTTGTTTCTTCAAATACTTCTATGTTTTTAGTCCTTTTTTGATCCTGTTATCCAGGTAAATAACAATGGCCATGGTTCCAACTGCATCTTCACACACATGGCAGTTTAGTTTTCCCAATGGCAATCACTGAAAAGTTGTTAGTCTGTTCTTGTCTCACGACTGACAACAGACTACATGCCCAGCGTGTGCAGTCCTGTCTCTGGGCTTCTGTTCTGTCCCGATGGCTTGCTGCTCTCTGTTCAGAAGCCAGCACCACAGTGTTTAACCAATGAAGCTCTATAATAGGTTTTAATTGTTTATCTTTCTTTTTTTTAAAGATTTTATTTATTTGCGAGAGAGTGCGTGTGCACACAGCGAGTGCGGGGGGGGGAGGGGCAGAGGGAGAGAATCTCCAAGCAGACTCCCTGCTGGGTGTACAGCCTGATGCGGGGCTCGATCTCACGACCCTGAGACCATGACCTGAGCTGATACCAAGAGTTGGACGCTTAACGGACTGCACCACTGAGACACCCCTTTCTATGTGAACCTTAGAATCTGCTTTTGCCCCCAAAAAACAAATGAAACCTTTGGTATTTTCACTGGGGTGTATTTCCATTCATAAATGAACATTTAGGGTCTTTAAATCTTTAAGATGTTATGATATTAAGTACATGATATATTATTTCATTTATTCCTATTTTCATTTGTGTCCTTTACAAATGTTTTCTTCATATGTGTTTTACATATTTCTCATACAGGTATATTCATATAGGTTTTACATTTCTCATTAAATTACTGCACTTTTTTTTTTTTTTTGCTGACTCCCCACTGAGCAGGGAGCACAATGTGGGGCTCAATCCTAGGACCCTGAGATCATGACCTGAGCTAAAGGCAGATGCTTAACCGACTGAGCCACTGAGGTGCCCCCTAAATTACTGCTCTTTTAAATGAGGGCTTTAATTACTATGTATCTTTTATTATTTAAAGGTAAGATACATTTTTTTATTATTTATTTATTTATTTATTTATTTATTTTTATTTATTTGCGAGAGAGAGAATGAGAGACAGAGAGCATGAGAGGGAGGAGGGTCAGAGGGAGAAGCAGACTCCCCGCTGAGCAGGGAGCCTGATGTGGGACTCGATCCCGGGACTCCAGGATCATGACCCGAGCCGAAGGCAGTCGCTTAACCAACTGAGCCACCCAGGCGCCCCAAGATACATTTTTTTAAAGAATAGGTTCTTCGGGGGAAAAGTACCCAGGGATTTTGTGCATTTTTTTCTTCCTCTTCTTTCACATTCTTAAACATCTCTACCATATTTCACTGTGACATTCTGGGAGCTCCCTGTTTTATCTTGTCATTGTTACTTAGACTTTTACCAATTATTTTCCCTGTGTTGTATAACTCCCTTTGACTTAACGATTCAAAATTCAACTCACCATTTAAACATCTGTTTCTTCTTTCCAGCCATTATTAAAACGGTCTTCAGAGACCTCAAGCCAAAATCATAATGATCCTATAAAGCATTAAAATATCTGAGTTACTAAGTTTCTGAAGGAAAAATGGGATGACTTGGAAATAAATGCATATCCTATGCAGTTAAATCCCTAATCTGTACCCTGTGGAGAGAGACCGTGATGTAACTCAAGAAAGCCTGCATTCAGCTTCCAATGCCCTCACTTCCCCCACCAAACTGATGCCCCTAAGTCTCTTTCTTAAAAGAGAGAGTCACAAGTATTAAAGCTGTTAAAAACTATTAGTATCTAAATTAAATTTTCTCTGAACTGGAGAGAGGAACTGAAAGAATATGATAAAGAAGAACACTTAGTGTGGCTGGTTGTCCAAACCATGCTGAGTCATAAACAAATACTCATTAAGCCAGCATATCCCAGAACAGTCATTTTCAAAGTGTGGTACTCAGATCAGCCACATCAGGAACTGTTGAGAACCGGTTAGAAATGCAAATTCTCAAGGGCCACCCCAGACAAGCTGAAGGTTGGTGGTAAGGTCCAGTGATTTGTGTTTTAACAAATCCCCCCAATTATCTCGAAGCACAAAAAAGTGTGAGAGTCGTTGCTATAGAAGCTAACTCCCTTGTACGGAGGAAGTAGTCCATGATTTAACACAGCAGCTTCTCTATCATTCTCTCCAGGTCCCGGATGTAAGGCCTGCAACCCTACTGATTTTACACACCACCTCACATCCACGCTGGCTCGCCACCTTGAAGCGCTGATGGGATTCTCACTCCGTTATTTCCCCAGGTCATCCCTGGTCTAAATAAGACCAGAAAAGTCTTATTTAGAATTTTCTATAATCATCTTTACGTTGAGAGAAGCAGTTTGTTACCTGTTGTGAGAGCTGCTTACTAGCTAATTCATAAACGCTAACCAGCTTTCCAGAGAGTGATTTTGCAGATTTGAAACCAAGTGAAAACAGCATAATTTCAGTAATCATTTGATAATGGGGGGCCATCATTGCCACAGGGCGAAACAGAGACTTTAAGTTATCTGGGAGTTCTACTCGACCTTTGTACCTTAAGAGGGTAAGAAAAACAAAGAAACGACAAAAACAAAAAAGCAGTTTTTCAGTTTTCAGGTTTTCTGAGGAGGAACCACACAATATCGTTTTCCCCAGAATAATCCTGTTCGCTTCCTACGTGACCTTCATTTGGGAAAACAAGCGTATAAGACAGTTTCTATTGTACTTTTCATCTCAGGAGCTTCCCCCTCTACCGACTTTTCTTTCTGTGCCTCCTCCCACAGTGCACCTCACATCAGGTTGCTCCTGCCCCGACTGTCACCACGTTCTCTCAACAGGTGTTTACTGAGCCTGCCCGGCCTCCACTCCTTGTAACCACCAAGTTCCCTTCCTTCTGCTACTCTCCGCTTTTTTGTCTGTCTCCTTTGTGACCAGCAGCTAACCTTTTCCTTTCTCTCTGGCTATTCCTGAAGTGAAAATGTCCCTCAGTCAGAAACTTAATGTGAGACCACCCATGTGGACGAGTATGGAGCTGTAGCTGTTTATAAGTGTGCGGGCAGAGGAGGGAGTCAAGTGGTGGCGGTGAATGGTACATTACAATGTCATACAACTGAATCATGGCTAACATCTCAGAAAACGACTTTGCCTCCATTCCTAACTTAGATTAACTGATGCTTACCCAGGGTTCATGGTGACAAATACTGCACAAGACATGTTGATACGAATTTCTTTTCCTTCCAGTACAAACCTACAAGACATTGGAAGGGGTTCAGAATGAGCACCCCCCAAAATGTGCCACTTCATTATGTGCATTATTTTTAGCTGAAGACAATGAAGGCCCAAAAGACTCAGAAAGAGCTTTTTACCTCCCCCCTTTAACTGTTTCTAAGAGTTTAGACAGAGGAACGGGTCTAGAAAGACAGCTCTCACCAGAGACAACTACAGAGAATATGGGCCGGGTGTGGTAAGTTGTGGGGAGCTCAGCAGGCCCGTTCATTCAAATTCCTCTCTGTCCCGCTGTCTCTGCAGGGCACGACAAATATTTGTTCACCAAACATTTACTCTTTCCAGTTCCCTGTGACTTCTCTTTCTTCCCTTTGTAGCCCCAGGCCCCTTCCCCCTTCTCCTTAGCTCAGGATGGCATACAAACCTTAATTGCCTGTCTCTGAACCTCTCATATCTGTGTGAGGCTCATGTATGTACACAATTAACCTTTTCTCCTGTTAATTTATCTTATGCCAATTTAATTAATAGACCAGCCAAAAGAACCAAGACAGGTAAAGGAAAAATTTCCTCCCCTGTCCATTATAGTATTCATTACTAAGAGAACTGTTTTTTCTAAGTCAAACTATGTTAAAACAATAAGCGAGTTTGGGAACGTTCCTAAGGCTGTGTTACACTTAAATCCAAACAGCACATGCTGGGAAAAAAATAATTTTAAAAGGGGAAAGAAGAGGGTCATCTTGAGCCAAAGTTGTGAGCCCTGCTGGGGTTCAGATTTTTTTTTAAAGATTTATTTATTTATTTGAGAGACAGGGGGAGAGAAAGTACGGGTGGGAAGGGCAGAGGGAGAGGGAGACAGAATCCCAAGCAGACTCACAACCCCCTGAGATCAAGACCTAAGCCAAAACCAAGAGTAGGATGCTTAATCGACTGTGTCATCCAGGTGCTCTGGGGTTTCAGATTTATTTGATCATGTCTAAAGAGTTTGTGGGGCCTAAGGCCAGAAGGCAACCACCTGAATGACCTGACTGAACAGGGAAAAGAATCCAAGGAGACCCTCGGACACAGAATTCTCCCTGGGTGACACCACAGAGCAAAGGGTGGCCATGGCACAGAGTTCTTGTGTTAGCACACAATGCAGCCTGCCCCCAATTCCCCAATCAAATAATTTTGGGACCGCTGTGAAGTAGCACCTTGGCCTGGAGATTAGGGTCCTGTTGTCAGCACCAGAGATAGGGGCCATGGAGAGAAATGCTCTGGTGACCTTACGGACAGGTGAATCCAGTGAGGGTGGTCGAAGCTGGAAAGGAAAAATACTGGGAACAGAAGCTGAGGACTCCCTGGACAGAACAGAGGAAAGCCTGGCAGACAGTGAGGCGCATTTGAGAACTGGTGATGTGTGGCCTCCTGTGACCCCCACTTACACCCACAGATGTGTGAGCCTTGCGACACTGACTCTCACGGTGGGAACAAAATCCTTGAGAGTAAAGCCAGAAGTGAGCATCCATTAGCCTGAATTAGAAATATGGGTGGGGGTGGTGCCCAGCTGGCTCAGTCAGAGGAGTGTGTGGCTCTTGACCTCGGGGTTGTGAGTTTGAGCCCCACGCTGGGTGTAGAGATTACTTAAAAAAATAAAATTTAAAAAAAAAGAAATATTAGATCCTAATAGAAATTTTACACCCACAAATTCAATTATGCCCATAAAGTAAATCATGTGAGTTCCTGAATTTTTCTGAAGAGAAAAAAATTTTGCTTAGATTAGTAAATGTTAGTAATCCTAACATACAAATATTATTTTTACAGGATTTTTAAAAAAATAAAAGTATATTAATTCAGAGTAATGGGATAAGAGAGGCTTCAGGTATGTGGCCAGTATAATTTGTTTTTTAAAAAGCTGTAGAATTAAAGAAAAATACTTCAGTTTCTTCAAGTGCAACATCATAACATGGAAAGGTACTAAGGGAATTTAAACCCCGAAGTAAAAGTAACTGGATAGATCTGTGACCTGTCCTGGTGGCCCAGAGACCGTTCCAAGGCTGGACGGGAGCCTGGGTACCCTAGGCTGGCATGAAGGTTAGTTACATATGTTTGCATGGTACTTGCCCAGCAAAGGAGACATCCAAGATGTCATTCCTTTTGGTCTGTGTTTAGAAAGAAAACAACACCCAAGCCCTTCTTGGAGAAGAAATATCGAACATTAAGTGACCAAACACATCCACCCTGTACCTGACAGAATAGCTGTCTTTTGCTGCCTTGATTGTGAGGATCTGTGACGCAATCACCGAGAGGACCTGCACATCAATCCAATTGAACTCATCCAAACAGCACCACGCACCTGACTGCACCAGTCCAAAGAAGAATTTTCCCATTATCTTGAAAACAATTACACGTGGGTGAAAGCTTTCCGTAGGCCTGGGCTCCGTGCGGCTCCGCAGTTTCCCTGAGGCCAGTGCACGCCCTCCCCGCCCCCCCTCCCCCAGCACACTGGGCACAACCACGGAGCGCCCCTGGCAGGTGCAGGGCAGCACGGCCTGTCCCCCAGCATGGGGAACCTAGTGATGCCTACGTGCCGGCAGTTGAAACCAGCAGAACGCTGTAGGCCCAACACAACACATGTGGATGAATACGGGCGAGGGAATGTCTGCTCTCGGGGCAGAGCGGGGAACACACACCAGAGCCCCTTGGGCCCAAGACACAGAAGCCGGTTCTTCCCACTGGCTGTGGGAATCAGGTCGTGTCTTGCCTGAACATTTTGATATTTCATTTATCATGGGGTTTCTGGCATTAATTTTGATTCTAAAAAAGTATTGCATTAAAAGATAATTTATCTTGATTAGCAGGTTTCTTGGCTCCCACTCCACTGCTCCCAGCCCTGCTCACCCCACTGGAGGGCAGTTCCCAGGGAGGAAACTAGGGACCCTATGTCTTAACAATACTCATCCAAACAGCTGATTTATGTTTATTGATATTTTTAATGTGCTGAGCACAAACTGAAAACGCAGGATCTCACAGGTAATGTGCTTTTAGCTGCCAATACAATGACTGTAATAAAAGGTAAATGGTTTGACTTAACATGCACAACAAAATAAATGGGAGTGTTTCGAAACTTTAAGTAAATCTGTGACCGGCACAGAGGTACAGGACATTTCAATAAATATTTCAGAATGTTATGAGCTATGTCTTTGGTAATATGCCACCAAAACAAAGTAAGGCTGACATAAAATTGTAATCATCAATACAAACCCTGACTCAAATTTCTGTGTTAATTATAATAGCCTCATTGTTCTTAATGATTACCTTTTCAGTAAATAAAAGTATAGGGTTAGAACTTATAAAATAAACTTAGATTAATAGAGCAGTACTCTATTTTTTTTAATAAATTCATGTTCCATATCAGATTTTGTTGGAAAAATCCCCCTGTCAAAAAGTTTGAAAACCACTGTCTTAAGAAGTAGTTCAGTTGCATAAAAGCAAATTGCATAGTGTTTTAAGTTTCTATTACATTCTAAGTTTCTATTCTATTAATTTAGAAGAATTAATAGCATTTACAGTTCTGTTAATACTTAATGTCTAAGGGAAATATTTTTCTTGTTCTTTCAATCCTTAATAAATTATTTCTTTTACGTGCACAATATTTTTTTCTTGCATGTATATGAATAAGCTTTACCTTATAATCCAAATCCTCAAAACAGTTGAAGACCACACAATGTTTGCCTAAGGACTGAGAAACAAAGAAATTATTTTAAAAGATCTCTTGAATTATGACACAAAATACTAACACTAAAACTTCCAGAGTAATGCCTTTACTCTTTTGAGAAAACTGCAATTTCCAGATGAATTACATACCAAATTTAGAAATTCACAAATCTTAGTAGAGTATAAATGCACATACACTATTAGTTAGGTTGATTAGTGCGTGGAACACTAAAGTCATGTTTTTAAGACACGTAAATGAATAAAAAACTAAAAAAAAGCATTTCAATGATGTCGTTCCAGGACATCCAACTATATCTTCCACTTTCATCAGTTACTTGTCTCTCCCTGTGTCTGTCTATCACACACACACACACACACACACACACACGACCCCAGGTTGAAGTCTGTGTGTAGCTCAAAATCACCCATAAATGAAGGGCAGGATGCTACCATTCACTCATCAGTTAGCACAGTCAAATCCCAAGTAAACAGAAGCATACTTGGCCTACAGAGGTCCCACATCCCAGCACACAGCAGACATGTAGTGACTGGATGAATTACATGACTTAACAAATGTGGTAAGGTGTTTGTTAAAAGTTACGAACATCTTAATAGCAGGAATGGTGTAAATTTAAGATACTGTTAAGGTTTGCGTGACCAGAACAACCAGTATTTTTGGCTACCGAAGCACTTACTTTGGCTAGATCTTTGACACTCTCCGTTTTGCCCGTGCTGGCAGGGCCCACAGGGCAGCCTCCAAGATTCAGGAGCAGTGCTCCGGTGAGGGTGAGCCAGCACCTGTTAGTAAGGGGCGTAACAACCAACCGGGGAGTGCAGCCCAGGTACTCGTAGCCGTACGTGAAGCTGGCATCTCCTTGAGACACGTAGCACAACTTCTGTTTGTCATTCCATTTATACTGCAAATGCCTGAAAACAATATTGTAAGTGTGCATATTATTTGGGCAAAATTAGTTTTAGTTTTCACATGTAGAAACATAACAAAGATTAACTGGGATGTTGACTAAAAAAAACAAAAACGTTAAAACAAAATGAAAAGCGCTATGGACAGTTCATCAGTGACGATGTTAGACATGAAATATTAGAACTCCGAATCCTACCAGCATGAGAGCAATGTCCCCGCGAGGAAAACGGTCTCGCGGAGTCCTGCTGCTTTGCTGTGATGTGGGCACCGCACAAACAGAGGATTTATACAAGAATCATCCCCAAGAAGTGTATTATGGTTTTCAATAAAGATGTGGCTCAGGCATTGTTCATTATAACCAGGATCCTGACTACAAGGGTAACTCAGAGAGATGCTATTGTGGTATTTATCTTAGGAACACTGAGAATCGTGTGGCTAACCGTAAGTTTTCTCCTCTATAAGGGTATGAGTAAAACTTGCAACCCAGTTGTAGCTTTAGAGTATGTATTCTTTTTCCCCAGATTTACAGAGATATCGACCCAGACCTTAGTGTTAGTTTAAGGTGTACAACATAATGATTTGATATATGCACATACTGTGAAATGATCACAACAGATTTAGGTAACATCTATCATTCACATAGTTATGAATTTATTTTTCTTGTGATGCCATCATTTAAGATCTGTCTTAGCATCCTTCAAATATACAATCAAGTATTGTTAACTATGGTCACCACACTATCCATTACATCCCCAGAACTTATTTATCTTGTAACTGGAATTTGTTACCTCTGACCTCCTTCATCCATTATCCACATCCCCTGCCCCTAGCCTCTGGCAACCCCAATCACTTCTCTGTTTCTATGAATTCAGTGTTTTTGGGTTTCACATATAAGTGAGGTCACACATTGTCTGACCTATTTCATTTAGGATAATGCCATCAAGGTCCATCCGTGTTGTAGCAATTGGCAGGACTTCATTTTTTATGGCTGTGTGATATTCCATTCTATACATGTACATTTTCTTTATCCATTCATCAGTTAATGAACGTCTTGGCTATTATAAATAATGCAGCGATGAACATGGGGTACAGATACCTTTTTGAGATAGTGATTTTACTTCACTAGTGAAAATACGAAGAATTGGAATTGCTGGATCATATGGTAGTTATAGTTTTAATTTTATGAGAAAATGCCATACAATTTTCATAGTGGGTGCACCAATTTACATTTCCATCAATGACGTATAAATTTCTCTTTTCTCCACATCCACACCAAAATTTATTTCTTGTCTTTTTGATAATAGGCATTCTGACAGGGGTGAGGTGGTATCTCATTGTGGTTTTGATTTGCATTTTCCTGATGATGAGAAGTGCTGAGCAGTGTTTCCTGCACCTGTCGGCCATCTGTATGTCTTCCTTGGAATATGTCTATTCAGTTCCTCTGCCCATTTTTTAATCCAAAAAAAATTTTTTTTGCTATTGAGTTGTAGGTGTTCTTTATATATTTTGGATATTAATCCCTTAGTGGATGCATGGTTTGCAAATATTTTCTCCCATTCAGTAGATTGCCTTTTTATTTTCTTGATGATTTCCTTTCTTGTTCAGAAGCTTTTGGTTTGATGTAGTCCCACCTGTTTACTTTTGTTTTTGTTTCCTTTACTTTTGATGTCAAATCCAAAAATTATTGCCAAGACCAATGGCAAGTTTACTGCCTTATGTTTTCAAGTAAGAGTTTATGGTTTCAAGTCTTATGTTCAAGTCTTTAATCCATTTCAGTTGGTTTCTGGGAGTGGCATGAGGTAGGGGTTCAGTTTCATTCTTTGTGTGGGGATATCTAATTTTCCCAGCATCATTTATTGAAGACACTGTCCTTTCCTCATTGTATATTCTTAGCTCTTTTGTTATATATTGGCCATATATGTGTGGTTTTATTTCTGGGCTATTCTGTTCCATTGGTCTATGTGTTTGCTAATGCCATACTGTTTTGATTACTACAGCTTTGTAATATAGCTTGAAATCAGGAAGTGTGATACCTCCAGCTTTGTTCTTCTTTCTTAAGACTGTTTTGGATATTTGAGGTCTTTTGTGGTTCCATACAAATTTTAGGTTTTCCTATTTCTGTGAAAAAGGTCACTGGAATTTTGAGAGGTTTTGCATTGAATCTATAGATGACTTTGGGTAGCATGGGCTTTTAACAGTATTAACTTTTTCAATCCTCAATCATGGGTTGTCTTTTCATTTATTTGCATCTTCTTCAATTTCCTTCAATAATGTCATAAGAGTTTTAAGGTATAGATATTTCACCTCTTTGGTTAAATTTATTCCTAAGTATTTTATTCCTTTGGTGTAATTGCAAAAGGGATTGTTTTATTTCTCTTTCTGATAGTTCATTGTAAGTAGATAGAAATACAACTGATTTTTTGTATATTGATTTTGCATTCTGCAACTTTACTGGATTCCTTTATTAGGACTGTCAGTTCTTTGGTGGCATCTTTAGGGTTTTCTACACATATGTCATCTGCAAAGAGAGAGAGTTTTACTTCTTCCTTTCTAATCCGCATGCCTTTTCTTTCTTCTTCTTATTTAACTGTTCTAAGATCTCCAGTACTACGTTGAATAGAAGTGGGGAGAGTGGACATCCTTGTCTTGCTCCTAATCTTAAAGAAAAAAGCTTTCAGCTTTTCACTGTTGTGTATGATGTTAGCTGTGGGCTCCTCATATATGGCTTTTACTGTACTGAAGTAAAGGAATGATAAACTAAAGTAAAAGCTATCTGCTATCCTAAGACCCAGGATTTGTTTTATGATTCAAGTACTAAATCATCACTTAAATTTTAATTTCCAGAGCTTTACTCACCCTGTTATTCTTCCCCTAGAACAGGGGTTCCCAAACTTGCCTGATTTACTGCACCTGTAGTATATCAGTAATTTTTTTCTTGATTACCTCAGTCAAAAGAAATACTTCACAGTTAATTTCATTAATTTTTAGGCCCAAAGCAGTTTAAAGGTATTTTTGTCTTAATGAACTTGGTAGCTTATTTTTAAAATATATACAAATAAATTGAAAAGAAATGAAATTTTTATTTCATTCTTGAATAATCACTGTTACTTACTAATGGGATGTGTGTACCTGTCGTGCACTGCACAATTTCTCAAACCCTAGAATCAGATAGGATACTGTTAATTTTGTTTCCTATACCATGTTTTCATTTAGTGCTTGCTTTTTTATCAGAGCAACTGCCCAAAACATAGCTTTGCAAGAATAAGAAATCATCATTATGATGATTCTAATGCTTAATGGTCTAATGTTAAACTTGTCAACTACTTTGAACTACAAGTTTGCTTGGTGTCTGACACATGATACATATCCCTCTGAGTCCTTCAAAAGTTTAAAATGTTTTGCAGTGAGAACTCAACTCTTTGAGTTCCTATGGGGCCTTAGGGCACTTTGGCATACAACTTGGGAACTGTAGCCCTAGAATCATAGATGCTCACAGAGTTGATTAGAATCATGTCTTTCCTATTTTACTTTTCTAAGTATGCTCTTCCACCTGTCATTTTCACTTTCAAAGAGAGTTACTAGAAAGTAATAATGACATACTGAACTTTTGGGTGATGGTTCATCAATACAGCATATTTCTTTGGCAATTAAAAGTGGTATACAGTTATACTTCTGCAGTAAAATGAACATGTGAATATATATTAAATATAAAGTATTCAGTAAAATTCAAGTGGTGTTAGTCAAATATATCAGCCTCTCTGCTCCCTTTTCCCTAGAGTTTAAAGGAAATTGTCACATCTAAAATAAGGAAATTTATACTTGTGCAGAATTTCTTTAAAAATTAACTTTTCTTGAGAATCAAAGACCTTATGCAGTCAGGACAGTTATTTTTCCACGAACAGAGGAATCTTTAGGAAAAAAAAAAACTCAGAAGTTTGAAACTTCACATTTATCATAGGAATCTTATGCTTGCTCTCCTCTTCTCCCCAGGGTCAGTGGCTCTATTTTCCTACAGCTTCACACTTGTGGTGTTTCATATATGAAATATATATGTATGAGTATATACTATACCAGGCTCCTGGTAGAAGAAAGGAAGCTCTGAGGTACAGAACTGGCTAGAAATGTTCTCTGGTTTGTTTCCCAGTTTAGAGTATTCCAGAACGGACAGCACACAGGGGAGAGTCGAGGCCTGAGGGAGGGCTGCACTCTGGCGGAATGATGGGAGGAGCGAAGCCGATCCAGAAAGATGAAGGAAGTTAAAATGAAGGGAGGGACAGCGGAAAAGAGAAGGAAGAAAGCACAGGCATAGGGGACTCAAACTGACACAGTTTGCCCAGAATTTCTATAAATCCCAGAAAATTCAAAGGCAGGTTTGACAAAATTTGCGGTAGAGAATGAATCTACCTAGAGCTGGCTGTGTGACGAGTTATTTTAGGCAGAGTCGTAACTGGGATCTACTTACCTCGTCCACTCAAAATCGCCCGCACTGGAGATGCCTTTCAGCAGTAAATCTCTCACGATGTCTCTGCAGTGCACGCGGAGCGTGAGCAATGCTCCCAGGACAACCTGTGTGCGGGAGTTATTGGTGTCCAGCGCCACCAGCTCTGCAATCTCTTCTAGGTGATGGATCACGCCAGCATGGACCTTCTCCAACTCTGCTCTTGAATGAGAACTCACGAAACTTTTGATGCAATCATTATAAAACATGATCTGGCTCTGAAAAATTAAGATAGAAAGACGATCATTGAAAAATAAACTTTATAAATTAAACCAGATGTTTTCATGATGTCTGTGTGTGGTGTGAGTACGTTTGTGTGTGAAAGAGAACTTACACATTTGAATGTATTTGAGAGTTAGACACTGAATTTGATTAATGCTCGTGGGGCCTTATTTTTTAATAAATTGAAATATATTTACCACCAATAGTTCTACTTTTGAAATCAGATATTATTAGCCATCATCACTAGACTGAGTAATAACCCAGGATAGTAATAATGGTAGAAAACTCCAGCATGAAATTAGGACTGTGTGCTGAGCAGAACCCAGAAATACTCTTCCTAGAATATGTCGTCTGTGATAATTTTCAGAAAGTCTGTAGGACTTCTGTTATTTGATCCATCTTTGAGGCTCTCTCCCTATGTGCCAGAGTTGTTTTAAGAAGGCCACTGGCTTAATGTCACATTGACCTGGGAGTCAGTGGAGGGGAATACGTCGGGAGGCTTGTAGGTTTCTGGCCCGTGATTGGGTGAACTGTGATTTCGGTCCCTAGGATAGTACCTACCGAAGGAAGAGTGTGCTGGAGGTGAAGGGGCACAGTGAGTTCGTCTTGGGATTTCATGAATTTGAAGTGCCTAAGGCTATAAAGAAATAAACACTGGAATATTTAGCATAGGGTAAGAGGTATAGCGGTGGGACTTTTTTCCAGAGCAAGGTAAAAGGGGAGAGGATGTGGAACCTGATGCATCAGTCCGTGTTCTTGGCTGCATGCAGCAGAAACCAACTCTGACTTTCTGAGAGGATGTGGCAGATTGACAGGAGGCGAAAGGCCGTGGCTTGGGAAGTGGGCAGGAGCGAGTCTGGGCCAGGCGGCAGGAACCAATGTCATGGCCACAGCACAGAGGAGTCCGCTCAAAAGCCACTGCCCTGCTGCGTTTGAAGCATTTATTCAAGAGTCACAGCCTCACAGAGAGCATCTGATGGGCCGGGTCCCCTTGCTAGGCTGCGTCAGTGTGGGCTCTGGGGAGGTGGGCTATGAACCAGATCTTTCTTTCCTTAGACAACTAGAAGGGAAATGTCCACTGTTGTGGCTTGGATAAATCCGCACTGAAATTCTCAGTGGCCAGAACATTCAGGCACGTTATCATCCCCACCCCCGCAGTGCTCCACATGCAGAAGCGCAGGAGAAGGGGACATTGTCAGTGGTGCACTGGGATGGGAAATTAGCAGCAGGCTGGGCAGACAGGGGAGGAAATTTGGTAAAGTCTGTTCAATGATTTCAGTTCAAGCCGCTTCTTATTGGTCAGCATATTTGGAGGACCAGGGACCTGGGGATGATCTTCTCTTTGTAGAGCAGATCTGATTATCTGGATGCCTGGTCAACCACAGAAATGTCCAGACTGATTCATCATCATTTTGCTGCCTTTGTAGACAACAGCTTAAACAAGTCCTCGCAGCTCAGGATCTTCAAGTATTTTATCAATATTCAGTCAAATGCACGACGAAAGGGACCGGGGAGATTGGACATCATTATTTGTGTGCAGAATCCCAGGTGATCTGAACAGAGACGTGAGAGTTGTGGTGGGGCAAGGCACAGTGAAAAGATGTGATGCTATCTTTAAATTTAATAGAGTCAAGTCTGCTTTACAAACACTTGATGATGGTACCTCATGGGGCTGGGCTCCATCAGGGCAGGAGAACCACTGTCCCCAAGTGCGTGGGGACTCTCATCACCGACAGGCGTAACAGACTTTTCAGACCTCTCCAGAGCATTTTAACATGACAACCGCTCACTATCTCCAGAGGAAAGTCAGTCCAGTTCACCCTCTGCTCCTGTAGCTTCCAGGACGCCTCTGGCATTGTCCTTCATGGAGCCCCTTCCTTCGCCTGCTTGCTAAATGGGGGATGTCCCCTGGGGTCTACCCTCGTCCTTCTCTCATTCTACATGGTCTACAGGGGAATTCCCTACTGTCCTGGCTTTGACCACTACTTCACGAGCTCTCCAAAGAACCCCGTGTTTTGGCTTCCTTTGCTATCACACACACCTCGTTTCTCTTCCTCCTTTGCGGTCCAGAACAGTGACACTTGGCAGAATGAAGGCTCCCTGGAAAGACATCCTTGAGCAAATCCCCAGAGTCTGTGCCGTTGCCACCTGACATGGCAAAACGGACTTCACAAGTGTGATGAAATCAAGACCTTCAGATGGAGAGAGTATTCTGGGTTATCTGAGTGGGGCCAGTATGACCGTGTGTACCCTTAAACCTGGAGAACTTTTTCTGCCTCCGAGCAGAGGGAGGTTTGACTACAGAAGAGCAGACAGATGTAAACACGGCTGGCTTTAAAAATGAAGGCATGCCAGTGGCCTCTAGAAGCTGGGAAAGAGAAGGGAAGGGACTCTGCCCTGAGCCTCCAGGAAGGAATGCAGCCCTGCCGACACCTTGATTTTAACCAGCGACTCCAGGGAGGACTTCAACCCACTGCGAGATAACAAACGTGTGCTGTTTTAAGCAACTAAGTTTGTGGCAACTTTTTAATGACAGCAATAGACACCAAATACAATGCAATAGAGGGATATCCCTGAGAAAATAATTTATGACTTATTTTCATTCAACATTTTATTATGAAACAATTTTAAAACCATAAAAAAGTTGAATTATAAAACAAACACCCATATACCCACCACCTATATTCTAACTAATTTTTTGTTGTATTTACTTTCTCACATATCTGTCCGTGTATCCATCCATCCGTCCATCTCATTTTTTGATGCATTTCAAAGTAAGCGACATATATCAGTACCCATTGTAATGGTTTATTTCTAAATCTTTGCTTTCTTGGCAGAATAGCCACAAACTAACTCACCACCATGAGGACCACTTGTCCTGGATGAGACACCACCCATGTAGAAAAAGCCTGGCAGCTCCAGTCTTCGACCCCTTGACTTACAAACCTACAAACAAAACATTTTATGTCTATTATTACGTGTAATCATACTGGCCATTTAATGATCAAGCATGACAACATCACGAGGGGATTTTCCTTTAGGATCTCTGGTTTTTTAATTCTAACTTAGGTATATGTGTATGGGACCAAATGCTAGAGTTGTTAGAACCTTATTCATTCATGCATAATGCGTATTCCTTAAATTTCCCTTTAATAACACCAGTACTTCTCCAATAGAGCCACTGAGTTTCTGGGGTGGTAAAACTAGAAGGGGGAGATGGTACGTATTAGCTTTGAATTTCTAATACTAGCAATGACAAAATCAGTATTTAAAATAATTTGAAACCATCAAATGAATTTTAGCAGTAAAGCCTTGCATTTAGCTTTAAAAATTAATCATAAGGGGGAAATACAAGTCAAAACCTCAATGAGATACCACCCCACACCAATCAGAATGCCTAAATTTAACAAGTCAGGAAATGACAGATGTTGGCAAGGATGTGGAGAAAGGGGAACCCTCCTACACTGTTGGTGGGAATGCAAGCTGGTGCAGCCACTCTGGAAAACAGTATGGAGGTTCATCAAAAAAGTTGAAAACAGA
>NC_138374.1:78089095-78095873 GCF_054177405.1 Leptonychotes weddellii | reverse complement strand
AATGTCCACAATAGCCAAACTGTGGAAAGATCCCAGATGTCCATCAACAGATGAATGGATAAAGAAGATGTGGTATATATATACAATGGAATACTACTCAGCTGTCAAAAAGAATGAAATCTTGCCATTTGCAATGACATGGATGGAACTAGAAGGTATTATGCTGAGCGAAATAAGTCAATCAGAGAAAGACAAGTATCATATGATCTCACTGATATGAGGAATTTGAGAAACAAGACACAGGATCATAGGGGAAGGGAGGGAAAAATGAAACAAGAGGAAACTGGAGAGGGAGACAAACCATTAGAGACTCTTAATCTCAGGAAACATATGGAGGGTTGCTGGAGTGGAGGGGGGTGGGAGGGATGGGGTGGCTGGGTGATGGACACTGGGGGGGGTATGTGCTGTGGTGAGCACTGTCAATTGTATAAGACTGATGAATCACAGACCGGTACCCCTGAAACAAATACATTATATGTTGATTTAAAAAAATTAATCATAAGGAAAAAATAGGATTCATGAAAAATATGCAGACATTTTTATTTAAGATCAAGTTAATATGTGCCAACAGAGTATGTCTGCATATTGTTACAGTGGGTTTGTTTCACTCAGAAGTGTTTAGTTTCTACATAGTCAAATCGATCAATCTTCACATTTCATCACTGACGTCATGTGTCGGAAATTCTCGACACTAAACTTCACTCATTTTCTTCTCCTTCGATGGCTTCTTTTCTTACTTATCAACTTAATTTAGAATTTAGTTTACTGGGGCACCTGGGTGGCTCAGTCGTTAAGCATCTGCCTTCAGCTCAGGTCATGATCCTGGGATTGAGCCCCACATCGGGTTCCCTGCTCCACGGGAAGCCCGCTTTTCCCTCTCCCATTCCCCCCTGCTTGTGCTCCCTCTCTCCATGTGTCACTCTCTTTGTCAAATAAATAAATAAAATCTTAAAAAAAAAAGAATTTAGCTTACTTTTAAAATGAATATTTGTTCCTCTAAATTTTGCTGTAATTGCAAATGGTGTCTGTTCTTATTATTTTCTTATCACTGCCACTGGGGAGAAATAGGTTTATAACAACTTTCTATATATTTCAAAACAACATCAGTGGCAAATGTATGTTTCATCAATTAAAACGACCTTTTATTTTATGTCTTTGTTTTCTTTTTGCTTGCTGTTACGTGACCTGTCTTTCCTGCTTTTATTCACAACTTTGTGTAGCACTGCTTTATCTCTCAAACAACATGTAGTTCCATTTCTCTTTTGACAAAATCTTCTTTTAATTAAGATCTTACTTCTATTTTGACACTTGCCCTGTGTTTATATTTATATAAATACACACACACACACACAGAGCACACTTATTTTATTTCCTCCAGGGTTTTGGAAATATTTATTCTGATTTTTTATAGTCTCTTGGGAGAGAGTGGATCAAGATTTTTGACCTAATAATCCTGTCTTCATCGTGAACCATATCCCTTCAAATGACAGATAATATATGAATACTATATAATAATACCTATGTCATATATATTCTACATACACACATATGTACATGCACACACACAGAAAACCCTGGAACACAAGAAAGTGTGCTCCAGGGCATCCACAACTTGAAAAGTTGGATTGAATGATAGAAAGAAGAGCACAGCCACCAAAGAACACTCCTGCCAAGTTTGACACACCCAAGAGGGAGGGGGGATTGGCTCTTCAGGACGATGAGGAGAGAGCTTTCTAAGTAGGGACTGCAGTGGCCTCTGCCTGTCCCCACACCCCCCGCCCCCTACTCAGCGGCGGCCGGTGGCCACTGTGAATGCAAATCTCCGAGGGCCAATGAGGCTGGAAAGAGAAGCAGAGTAGGGCCTGCAATCACACCACACATCCTAAAACACGGTGGGAAGCACAGGGAGGAAGAGAGGAAGTGGAGAGAGGGGAAGAAAGGAACCAAAGTTTGTCGACCCTGGCATTTTCCCATAAGACATGGCTGGTGTATCTGAAACAGCGCTGGAACCCGTGCGCCGGGGAAGTGACAAAGGCAGTTTGCAGCGTCCAGGAGAAATGGAAAGGAACATCCATGCACTGGAAGGTGTGCCCAGCCTGGGGCTGCGCATCCGTCCTGCGACCCGCAGCCGTGCGCACAGGGGGCCTCTGTGATTCCCAGGAGCACCCGCTGGGAGAGGGAGAGGGGCTCGCCGGTCTGACTGTGAACGGACAACCAACGGAAGCAGGAACCTGGGGAAGCAGTGTTAACAAAGCTCACGCAGCCACAGACCGCTCCTTTACCGGTTCTAACACCGGCTGAAGCTCTCGGAGATCAGGGGCATCTCTGGCATTTGACAATCGCTCCACCAGCAGGGCGTGTGCCGTGCGAACATGCTCTGGTGAGATCAAACACCGCCAGGCCCTGTGATATTTGATGAAAGAGAAATCATTTCCCCAAAGGGAATAGTGAAAGTATGTACTCAAAAGCTCAGAAAAGGTTCCAGGTAGAAGACACTGTTTTGCCAAATTGAATGCGTGATGAAGATAATACCTCACCATTCTGTCACGTGTGAAAACAAAAATGATGCTTTTTCCAAAACCCACCGTCAAAGGGCAGCCCCTGCTCTGTGTCCTCCAATCCCAAACGGCTGTCCCCTGATCTCTACCCAGCCGTAATCAAGCCCCACACTGCAAGGCCTGCCTGAAACCAGACTGCAACAGGACACACATCCCAGTTTAACCCTTCCTCGCCTGGGCGCTCTGGGGGGGCTCTCAGTAGGGCTTCTCCTTTACCCCACACACTCAGCTCTGTCTTATCAACACGTTGTTTGGGTCACATTTTGGGGAGCTAGCATTCAACAAATTGGATTTGAACTTAAAATTAATTCCGTTCAACTAGCCTGCAAGAGGGAAAAATAAAAATATTTGCCACTCACAGATGTTTTCCGGAAAATATTACTTGGAAATATATATAGCACAAGGAAAACAAACTCTAAAATGTGAGACTTATGAATTGGTAATGAACAAAAACAAAACAAACCAAGAACCTTACTAAGACTAGATAATTACTGATCCATAAACTGAGAACTAGCGTCATTTGGAATAAAATCCTGCATGATTACAACAAGGAGGCGGTGATGGAAGGGTATTATGAAGTGATCCATGCTCACTGTGGACAAATCAGAGATATTTACTGTAGGCTTTGATAAAAATATGTTTCACTTTGTACATTAACATTTAAAGAGTATTCACTAGATAAAAGGAACTGCTTATGACTTTGGCATGGCTGCCCCAAAAGACATGAAGAAACTCAATATAACAACAGTAAGTGAAACCCCCCAGACCAAAAGCCTGGTGATTGAAAGACATACAATGGGATGGGGAGCAGTGAAGCAGGAGGGCACATGCATGCAAAGGGTACCTCAAGAGTTCAATGAAAGGACTCTTTGCAGACATGGGGACAAGGTCAAGGGAGCCAACAGGGCTGGTGACACAGTTATTTATTAGAAATAAATGCTAGAAATTTAAAAAAAAAGGGTAAGGACAAACCCACAGAAAAGGAGGAAATGTTTAATACAGTTTTCTAGAAAATAAAGTAAGTGGACCAAAAAATGAACAGGAAAATCAAGGGAAGTTCAACATAAGGAAATTCATGACAACCACAAATTAAAGGCAAAAGAGTATTTGGGTTTCTTGACAGATTCATTAAAAAAACTTTGAACAAATGAGACATCCTTTAATTATTAAAAACTTTACACACAAGGAATAGAATAAAACTCTTTACTTTGATGAGGGGTATATTCCAGAAATCCAAGCATCATAACAGACAATGAAACGTTAGAAATGTTCCCAGTAAAATTAGGAACCAAAGAAGGATGCTCACTGTCATCTGTACTTTTCAACACTGCACAAAATTTATCATCCTAAATAACAGGAAGAGGAAGAGACATTTCTAAAAGGACTGTAAAAAAAGAGAAAGAACTATCATTAATAGTAAATGATCAGATTGTCTGACAAAAGTCCCAGTGCAACAAGTGAAAATCGGTTTGTCCCTCAAGTGTCCAGATGCATTTTTCAGGGTTCCTTGCCCTCACATGTAGACATCTGGCTCTCATCACGTCACCCCAGGGAAGAAATGGAGCCAAGGAAAGTCATCCTGGTTATTTATGGAGTAAGTAATAATCTGCTCTGCTCTAGAAGTCTTGTGTTGGCATTCAGGATCATATTCATAAACATAGATATTAAAACCCCAAGACCAATAAATAGCCTTTCTATAACCAACCACAAATAATTAGAAATGCACAAGACGGCTCTAGGAAATTCGTTGAAAAGTTCACACTCTGAGGCTCTTTCTTCACTCTAAACGGACTGGAAGTTACAAAGGAGAACATTACAAGGCCTGAACCAAGCAAGCACTGCGAGGAAGCAGAAATGGGGTGGGCTGCAAACCGAGCCTGCTGCGCATGGGGTCCTCAGAAAGCAGGCAGCAACGTGCCGCCACGAGTCCAGCTCCTGGCCAGTTTGCAGATAGGCGTGAGTCCCAAGCACACAGAACCCGCCCGAATGCACTCCCTGATCATGCTTTCCAACTGAAATATTCACACTGTAAAAAAATGCTTATTTTCCCTTCAGCCATGTGCTGTCATGTTCTATCAAAACCCATTTCATGAAACTTTACTCCATACATTTCTGCAGATACTTCCCACTTGGATTAGCAGATAATTAAGCTTAAATATATATAATGTAATCTTAGGGTTAAAAATTGTACTCACTTTTTCAGCACATCAAACATGCTCTTCTCTACATTCACCAGCCACTGTTCCACAGCACTTCTTACACGAATTTTCCTATAATTTTTTCAAAAATAATTTGCAAACAATTTTTATCCATGTTTCACTCCTTTGATAAGGCTGTAGACTAACTTTTCTACACTTACACCATTCACAGGCCAAAGGACCATAATTCTCTAATTTTGTTTTTTCTAGATCTCAATTTTGAAAGCTATGCAGACAAAATATCACCTAACTTTAGGGAATTCTGACATCGAAACCATGGATTTACAAAATTAAGAGGTTCTGGTAAAACGTGAACTGACGAAGTAGGTAAGTTGTATCACAAAGCTCTTTAAACAGCCAGCTGAGGTCAGGGTTGGGTTAGGGACTCTGGTGGATGGGAACACTTGGACGCAGCATGTTTTCATCAACTCCCATCAGGAGCCACATGCCACAGGCTGGCAGGCAAACTGGACCAGTGTGGTGGCAGGACCCAGTTGTTGACACCGGCCTGGAGTTGTTCACAGCCAGCCGGGCCATGGGGTCAGGGACCGGGGGCAGCATTAACAACACCAAATAAATAGTAAAGTTCCTTCCTAAGTGCCTATAATAAAACCCCATTTTGGCATTCAGGATAATACCAATGAATATACACATGGAAAAGTAAAAATCTGCATTAAGTACGTATCTTTGAAGAGACAGTTTGCTTAGCAAACTTCTACGAAATATCAGAAATTTCCAAACAGAGGTTTTAAATAGTGAAGTTTTATAGAGTCTGAATGCTTAATTCATAACACATAGGTCCTACTTGGGCAACAGAAGAGTCTCCCCCTCAGCAGATATGAGCATTATCACAGCAGGAGGTCCGATTTCTTGTTTCCATATCAGTAATTGTTTTATATTTTCAAAACACTTCACAAGATGAGGCTGTGGACCAGAAACAAGCATCAATAACACTATAAAATTCTGACCTGGTTGGGAAATAATGTCACTGAGCAGAGAATAATATTACCTGTACAGACTCAGGAGTTCCGCTATCAGCTAGAATATCAAGGAGTTCAGCGTTGCTAAGAAAGTAAAATCTTGGGAAAATCATTCTTTTAATTTCAAGGTAGTCCTGTCCAGAACCAAAAGAAACTGCAGTTCATAATGTATGTTTAATCATGATAGGATCACAGCCTCATTTGCGCCTACATTTGCACACAAAAAGCATGATATTTAAATTGCAGTATACATAGTAGCAGGAGTAAAACTAAGAGCCCATGCTTAATTGATTCTTAAATTGCTAAATTAATTTTTCATAAAGACAACTAAACCAAATGAAAGTAAAACCCAAAAAACCCCACCTGTGAACACACATGCACACAGACACCCCGCTGTATGTCAGATCACCAGCACTGACTTCCCATGCCCCCACCTTTCTGCTTGTTTCCAGTCCTCAGGGAATAAGTCATCACCTCACGTCCCTGCTGCTGCGTACACAGCCCCTCCAGCCCCAGCCCTGCCCACCGCTTAGCTGCACTCACACCTGTCTTCACTCCACTCCCCCTTCTCCAGAGGAGGAAATGCCCGTTTCTACATCCCAGGCAAGCCATCCTGTGTCACTGATCACTCTCCTACACTTGCAAGCTCTCCTTTGCAACAGGCTCCCTTTTACCTCTCTCTCATTAAAAATATTCGTAAGCAGCCCCCTCTCGCACTTTGTTTTTCTCTAGCTACTGTCTACTTGCCCACCTCCCCTCCACGGTCACAGTGCTTGAAAAGATCGTCTATTCATGAACAGACATTTTTCTAACGAAGACATCCAAATGGCCAACAGACACATAAAAAAGTGCTCAACATCGCTTGGCATCAGGGAAATCCAAATCAAAACCTCAATGAGATACCACCTCACACCAGTCAGAATGGCTAAAATTAACAAGTCAGGAAACGACAGATGTTGGCGGGGATGCGGAGAAAGGGGAACCCTCCTACACTGTTGGTGGGAATGCAAGCTGGTGCAGCCACTCTGGAAAACAGTATGGA
>NC_138374.1:78088468-78088595 GCF_054177405.1 Leptonychotes weddellii | reverse complement strand
AGGCAGCTGGTCTGACTGCAGGCCCCTGCTCTGACTGCAGGCCCCACCCACGAACAGAAGCTTCTCTGAGGACAACACAGGGACAGGGCCTGCAGTTTGGTGCTACTGCATCTCCGGCAAATGCCTG
>NC_138374.1:78048371-78088368 GCF_054177405.1 Leptonychotes weddellii | reverse complement strand
GAAAGACATGTATCATATGACCTCACTGATATGAGGAATTCTTAATCTCAGGAAACAAACTGAGGGTTGCTGGAGTGGTGGGGGGTGGGAGGGATGGGGTGGCTGGGTGATGGACACTGGGGAGGGTATGTGCTATGGTGAGAGCTGTGAATTGTGCAAGACTGCTGAATCACAGACCTGTACCTCTGGAACAAATAATACGTTACATGTTAAAAGAAAAAGAAGATAGTAGGAAGGGAAAAATGAAGGGGGGGGAATCAGAGGGGGAGATGAACCATGAGAGACTATGGACTCTGAAAAACAAACTGAGGGTTCTAGAGGGGAGGGGGCTAGGGGGATGGGTTAGCCTTGTGATGGGTATTAAAGAGGGCACATTCTGCATGGAGCACTGGGTGTTATATGCAAACAATGAATCATGGAACACTACATCAAAAACTAATGATGTAATGTATGGTGATTAACATAACATAATAAAAAATAAATAAAAAAAAAAGAAAAGATCATCTATCAACTCGGGGTCTTTGCTGACTCATCTCTCAGCCATCCCCGGGCCCTGCCGTGCGGCCCCGCTGCTGCGTCTGACGGTTGGCTCTGTCCCTCATTCTGCCTGGGAAGTCACTCTCCTGTTTTTCTTCATCCCTCGGCCACTTCTTACCATTTGCTTTCAGGATCCCTCGTGGTCCCCACACTTGAATGCTGACATGGTGCACACCCCATCTCTCCCCCGCCTGTCCTGCTGGCTCTGTGGCTCCTGTCACTTTTCCCTGCCCCAGATCTGTATACCCAACTGCTGATTGCAGATGTTCATTTGGCTGTCCCATAAGTCTTAGATTTTCAACATGTCCAAAACGTACTTATTTCTACACAAGCGTCTCCCTCCTACTTCCTCTCTCTGCACTGGGATCCCCTTACACTTGGGTGTCCAAGCCAGAGATCTCGGCACAAGCCTGGACCTCCTTCCTCTCTCCTCCTCGTGCCCATCTGAAGCTCCTGGCTCCACCTTCCTTAACCCCTACCACTGTCTTACCTTAGTCTCCCAGGATTTCTAGTCTTGTAACGGGGTTCTTTTCATCTATTCTCACTGACCACCCCCCTTCTACACATAACTCTATGCTCTCTTCTAGGGAGACATTTCTAAATCAAATCATTTCACTCCCCTACTCAAAATCCTTCATTATGATATTCAAGGCCCTTCATCATCTGGCCCTGCCTCCCTGGGGAATCTCATCACTTAGCCATTTGCAAACTAGGTTCCATTGGTACCATCTTGTTTATGTCTCTGGAACATGCCACACTTGTTCATGGTTGCAGATCTGAACTTCCCCCTTGCCTAGGATGCTCTTCCCACCCAGCCACCCACACACAGTGACCCTTTTACCTGCCTAACTCACACATTCTTCCAAAACCCAGCTGAAGGATCACTTCTCCCAGGCTGGGTTGATCTCTCTTCTTTCATGTGACCATACCACCCAAACTATCACAGCATACATCACATGCTAGTATCTCTCTACTTTGGTTCCTATAATAGATCTTGAGTTCTGTAATAGTAGGGAATTATCTTGGGAGTCCCAGCATGTAGCAGCAGTACCTGGTATAAAGCAGGTGCTCAATACGTGAATAAATGGAAAATTACTGGTTGGTAATGATGCTTAGTAATAGTCCAAAGAAACGCTAGAAATAATTAGAGGGTTTATCTCAATCTTTACTCAGTAAACTTGCTATTATTAACCAGATCATGGATTCATATAGCAGAGGGTCTTCCTGGGCAGAGAACTTTCTATAGGCTGTAACCACCATATGTGGGTATTCTGGAGAGGTCATCACAACCACTGTGACTTGTGTTCAACAAGGAAAAGATATAAAAACCCAGAAAGAGATCTTGGTTTATGAAGTGAAGTGAATATATTCACCACGAATCTCAGATATTAAAACCCGGTATTTTAAAATATGTATGTCTAGCTGACAATTAAGTGTTTTGGCAATGTTTAAATATATGGAATCAATAATTTATGAAATCATCAAACAAGGACTTCTGGGGAAATGGTGGAGTAGGAGGACCCTGAGCTCACTTTGTTGCCCCGGTAAACCTAGATAACACCCACATCAGCATAAATAACTCTGAAAATGACCTAAAGACTGCCAGAACAAACCCCACAACTAAACGTAGAAAAGAGGCTGCAATGAAGAAGAGAGGAAGGGCAGAGAGGTGGTGGGGAGCTAAATGGACTTGTGGGTCTGTTGGTAGAAGAGAGACACCCACGAGCACAGACGGGGGTGCGGAGGGGTAGAAACAGACCCTCTCACAGGGGGCCAGCATGGGGCAGATGAATCCTCCTAACATTTGGCTTTGAAAATGAGATGGGTCAGATTTTGCGAGTTCTTACAACCAGCAGGACTTAAAACCTGGAATTTTAAACATCAGTGGTTCAGCTCTGGGAGAGCTGGGAGGAAGAGAGGAAAGGGAGTCCCCACTGTTAAAGAGACTGCATGACAAACAGCCCCACAGAGATACAGCACAGAAGCTGCAGTTTGAAAAACACCTGGGGCGCACAGGAAAGCGTCATTTACTCGTCTCAGAACCTGTGTTGGAGTGACAGAGATCAGTGGGGGACTTCTCCAGAAACAAAGGAGCTGGCAGGTTCCATTTCCCTCCCCTAGCATAGATACTCTGACACCAGCTGGAACTAACTTACTAACAGCAACCCCCTCATTCTGGCGTGGACATGTCCCCTCCAGCCAGACCTCAGCTCCAGGTCCCCTCACACAGCAGACCTGCACCCCTGCCCACATGCATGTTGCAGATCCACCCTCCCCACCCCAAATGGGCCCTCGGCAGGAGCCCGTCAAAGCGGTGCCACAAGCCTGGTAGTGTGTGCGCGGCCCAGACAAGGGTCAGCACCACTCCAAAAGTGAGTCCTGTGGGAGGGAGATTTGTTTACTCATCACAGAGCCTGTGCTGGAGGGACAGAGATCCTCAGGAGACCCATCCAGGGACAAAGGAGCTGGCAGACACCATTTCCCTCCCCCAGCCCACAGACACCTGTGGGAACAGCACAGCTGGATCGCTCCCCACCGAGGATTCTAACAGCGTGCTCTGCCCCCCACACTCCTCTTCACACACGCCCCTTCCCGCCAGTCCTCCACCTCAGGTCCCCTCCACGGCAGACCTTGCAGACACTGCTAAGACTATGTACCCCGCACCCCCCGCTCTTCTGCAGACCTGCCAGTTCCAACATGCCCTTGGCAGGAGCCCGTCAAAGCGGTGCCACAAGCCTGGCAGTGTGTGCATGGCCCAGACAAGGTTCAGCACCACTCCAAAGTGAGTCCTGTCCCAGGGAGAGGGGAAGATAAGCACACACCTGTCTGACTGTGACCCCAGCAGTGGGCTGAGGGCAGGCAGCTGGTCTGACTGCAGGCCCCACCCACGAACAGAAGCTTCTCCAGGGACGACACAGGGACAGGGCCTGCAGTTTGGTGCTACTGCATCTCCGGCAAATGCCTGGTCTGACTCAACTCCAGCCCAAGGCAGCCCCGGAGCAGCCCACTAACACCACGGGCACCAGACTCTGCCCACAACAGGCAAGGAGCCATCGCAGACAACAGGACTGAAGGCAAACACATCCCAGCCACAACGGGAGGACACCCCTGGGGCAACACACATAGGAGACACCCCCTGAAGCACCAGGTTCTGGAGAACAGACATTGCACTGCAGGACCTCTTCATAAAGCCACTACTTTCAAGTGCAGGAGACGGAGCTGACTTTCCTAACACAGAGAAACAGACAACGCAAGAGACAGAATGAGGAGACAGAGGAATATGTCCCAAATCAAAGAACAGGACAAAATCAGAGTAGGAGACCTAAGCGAAACGGAGGTAAGTAATATGTCTGATAGCGAATTTAAAGTAATGCTCATAAAGATGCTCGCTAGAATTGAGAAAAGAGTGGAGACCTCAGTGAGACCCTCAACAAAGATAGAAAACATAAAAAGAACCATCAGAATGAAGAACTCAATAACTGAAATTAAAAATACACCAGAGGGGGCGCCTGGGTGGCTCAGTTGGTTAAGCGACTGCCTTCAGCTCAGGTCATGATCCTGGAGTCCCAGGATCGAGTCCCGCATCAGGCTCCTTGCTCAGCGGGGAGTCTGCTTCTCCCTCTCCTCCTCCTCCCTCTCATGCTCTTTATCTCTCATTCTTTCTCTCTCAAATAAATAAATAAAATCTTTAAAAAAAAAAAATACACCAGAGGGTATAAATAGATTAGAGGAAGAAGAACAGATCAGTGACCTGGAAGACATGTAATCAAAAGCCATCAAGCTGGACAAGACAAAGAAAAAAGAGTAATAAAAAACGAGAACAGGTTAAGAGAACTCAGGGACACCATCAAGTATAATAACAGTCACATGATAGTGATTCCAGAAGAAGAACAGAGAGAAAAGGGGGCAGAATATTTATTTCAAGAAATAATAGCTGAAAACTTCCTGAATCTGGGGAAGGAAACAGAAATCCAGATCCAGGAGGTAGAGAGAGCCCCCCCCCCAAAAAAAATCAACCCAAGGAGATCTGCACCAAGACATGTAATTAAAATGTCAAAAAGAAGTGATCAAGAGAATTTTAGATGCAGCAAGAGGAAGGAAAACAGTTGCATGCAATGGAAACCCCGTAAGGCTATCAGCTGATTATGCAGCAGAAACTATGCAGGCCAGAAGAGAGAGGCATGATCAATTCAAAGTGCTGAAAGGAAAAACCTGCAACCAAGAATATTCTATCCAGCAAGGCTCTCATTCAGAACAGAGGGAGAGATAAAGAGTTTCTCAGACAAATGAAAGTTAAAGGGGTTCACAACCACTAAATCAACCCTACAAGAAATGTTAAAGGGGACTCATTGTGGGTTTTTTTGGTTTTTAAATTTATTTATTTTTATTTAAATTCAATTAACATATAATGTATTACTGGTTTCACAGGTAGAGGTCAGTGATTCATCAGTCTTATGTAATACCTAGTACTCATTATAATGAAAATGAAAACACAATGGTCCAAAATCTTTGGGATGCAGCAAAAGTGGTTCTAAGGGGAAGTTTATAGCAATACAGGTCTACCTCAACAAAGAAGAAAAATCTCAGACAACTTAACTTTACAACTAAAGGAACTAGAAAAAGAAGAACAAACAAAACTCAAAACTAGTAGAAGGAAGGAAATAATAAAGATCAGAGCAGAAATAAACAAAATAGAAACTAAAAAAACAATAGTACAGATCAATGAAACCAAGAGACAGTTCTTTGAAAAGATCAACAAAATTGATAAACTTTTGGCCAGAGTCATCTTAAAAAAAAAAAAAAAGAGGGCTCAAATAAACAAAATAAGAAATGAAAGAGGAGAAATACAACTAACATCACAGAAATACAAAGGATTATAAGAGAATATTATGAAAAATTATATGCTAACAAATTGGACAACCTAGGAGAAATGCATAAATTCCTCGAAACTTATAACCTCCCAAAACTAAATCAGGGAGAAATAGAAACTCTGATCAGACTATCAGCAATGAAATTGAATCAGTAATCAAAAATCTCCCAAAAACCAAAAGTCCAGGACCAGACGGCTTCACAGGCGAATTCTACCAAACATTTAAAGAAGAGTTAATACCTATTCTTCAAGCTATTCAAAAAAATTGAAGAGGAAAGAAAGCTAAATTCATAGTATGAGACCAGCATTACCCTGATAACAAAATGACAGAAAGATACTACAAAAGAAGAGAACTGTAGGTCAATATCTCTGGTGAACATATATGCAAAAATCCTCAACAAAGTATTAGCAAACTGAATCCAACAATACACTAAAAAAAATCATTCACCATGATCAAGTGGGATTTATTCCCAGGATACAATGGTGGTTCAATATTTGCAAATCATTCAACATGATTCATCACCTCAACAAGAGAAAGGATAAAAAACATATGGTCATATCAATAAACACACAAAAAATCATTTGACAAAGTACAACATCCATTCATGATAAAGACTCTCAACAAAGTAGGTTTAGAGGGAACATACCTCAACATAATAAAGGCCATATATGAAAAACCCACAGGTAATACCATCCTAAATGCAGAAAAACTGAGACCTTTTCCTCTATGGTCAAACAAGACAAGGATGTCTACTCTCACCACTTTTGTTCAATATAGTACTGGAAGTCCTAGCCACAGTAATTAGACAAGAAAAAAGGAATGGGGCGCCTGGGTGGCTCAGTTGGTTAAGCGACTGCCTTCGGCTCAGGTCATGATCCTGGAGTCCCGGGATCGAGTCCCGCATCAGGCTCCCTGCTCGGCGGGGAGTCTGCTTCTCCCTCTGACCCTCCTCCCTCTCATGCTCTCTGTCTCTTATCCTCTCTGTCTCAAATAAATAAATAAAATCTTAAAAAAAAAAAAAAGAAAAAAGGAATAAAAGATATCCAAATTGGTAAGGATGTTTGCAGAATGACATGATACTATACATAAAAAATCATAAAGACTCCACCAAAAAGCTACTAGAACTGATAAAGGAATTCAGTAAGGTTGTATGATATAAAATCAATATACAGAAATCCATTGTATTTCTATACCCTAAGAATGAAGTAGCAGTAAGAGAAATTAAGAAAATAGTCCCATTTACAAAAGCACCCAAAATAATAAAATATCTAGGAATAAACTTAACAAAGCAGGTGAAAGACCTGTACTTTGACTATAAATGATAAAACACTGATGAAATAAATTTAAGATGACATGAACAAATGGAAAGATATTCCATGCACATGGACAGGAAGAACAAATATTGCTAAAATATTTATACTACCCAAAGCAATCTACACATTAATGCAATCCCTATCAAAATACCAACAGGGCGCCTGGGTGGCTCAGATGGTTAAGCGTCTGCCTTTGGCTCAGGTCATGATCCCAGGGTCCTGGGATCGAGTCCCGCATCGGGCTCTCTGCTCCTTGGGAGCCTGCTTCTCCCTCTGCCTCTCTGTCTCTCTGTCTCTCATGAATAAATAAATAAAAATTTAAAAAAAATTATCATTAAAAAAAAAATACCAACAGCATTTTTCACAGAATGAGAACAATCAATCCTAAATTCGCAGAAGACCCCAAAAAGCCAAAGCAATCTTGAAGAAGAAGAACAAAGCTGGAGGCATCACAATCTGAGATTTCAAGATATACTACAAATCAGTAGTAATCAAAACAATATGGTACTGACACAAAAATAGACACATAGAGGGGCGCCTGGGTGGCTCATTCGATTAGGTGTCCAACTCTTGATTTTGGCTCAGGTCATGATCTCAGGGTCGTGAGATCAGGCCCTGTGCATCGGCCCCATGCTCTGTGGAGCCTACTGGGGATTCTCTCTCTCTCTCTCCCTGTGCCCATCCTTGCCACTCATGCTCTGTCTCTCTAAAAAAAAAAAAAAGATACACAGATCAATACAACAGAATAGCGAGCTCAGAAATAAACCCACAATTATATGGTCAATTAATTTTCAACAAAGGAGGCAAGAATATGCAATGGGAAAAAGTCGCTTCAACAAATGGTCTTGGGAAAACTGGACAGCAACATGCAAAAGAATGAAACTGCTTTCTTATGCCATACACGAAAATAAACTCAAAATGGATTAAAGACCTAAATGTGAAAACCTGAAACCATAAAAATCCTAGAAGAGAGCACAGGCAGTAATGTCTCTGACATCAGCCATACTAACTTCTTTTTAGATATTTCTCCTGAGGCAGGGGAAACAAAAGCAAAAATAAACCAACAGGACTACATCAAAATAAAAAGCTTCTGCACAGCAAAGGAAACCATCGACAAAACTAAACAACCACCTACTGAATGGGAGAAGATATTTGCAAATGACATATCTGATAAAGGTTAACATCCGAAACACATAAAGAATTTATACATCTCAATTCCAAAACCCCCAAATAATCTCATTAAAAAATGGACAGAAGACATGAACAGATATTTCTCCAAAGAAGACATGCAGATGGTCAATAGATACATGGAAAGATGCCTAACATCACTCATCATCAGGGAAAGACAAATCAAAACCACAATGAGATCACACCTCACACCTGTCAGAATGGCTAAAATCCAAAACACAAGAAACGACAGGTGTTGGTGAGGATGTGGGGAAAAAAGGAACCCTCGCGTACTATTAGTGGGAATGCAAACTGGTGCAGCCACTGTGGAAAACAGTATGGAGGTTCCTTGAAAAATTAAAAGAACTACCATATGATCCAGTAATTCCACTATAGGGTATTTACCCAAAAAATACAAGAACACTAATTCAAAAAGATATATGCACCCTTATGTTTATCACAGCATTATTTACAATAGCCAAATTATGGAAGCAGCCCAAGTGTCCACAGAGGAATGGATAAAGAAGATGTGGTCTGTATATACAATGGAATACTACTCAGTCATAAAAAAAATGAAATCTTGGGCGCCTGGGTGGCTCAGTCGGTTAAGCGACTGCCTTCGGCTCAGGTCATGATCCCAGAGTCCCTGGATGGAATCCCACATCTGGCTCCCTGCTCAGTGGGGAGTTTGCTTCTCCCTCTGACCCTCTCTCCTCTCATGCTCTCTCTCACTCTCTCTCTCAAATAAATAAATAAAATCTTTAAAAAAAAAGAAATCTTACCATTTGCAACAACATGGGTGGATCTAGAGGGTATAATGTTAAATGAAGTCAGTCAGAGAAAGAAAATACTGTATGATTTCACTCATATGTGTAATTTAAGAAACAAAACAAATGAACAAAGGAAATAAAAAGACAAACCAAGAAAGAGACTCTTAATTGTAGAGAACACACTGCTGGTTACCGGGGGGGGGTGGGGGGGGGTGGGGGGGCGTGGATGAAACAGGTGAAGGGGATGAAGAGTACACGAACCTTGATGAGCACTGAATAATGATAGAATTGTTGAATTATTACATTGTATCCCAGAAACTAATTCAACACTTTATGTTAACTATACTGGATTTAAAATAAAATAAATAAAATAAACTATTCCATTTCAATTTTTGCTGATTTTGTCAATGTAATAATAATCATAGTGCTAATATAAATAATTCATTGAATACTTTCTTTGTGCCAGCTCTCATGCTTTAAATGCATTATCTCATTTAGCACAAAGCCCCTCAAGGTAGGCACTACCATTATTCCCAATTTAAAGATAAGGAAATCTAGGCACTTAAAAAATGTATTATGTCTAAGGCCATTTAGATTGATCTATCCAATTTTTTTTTTCTTTTTGATAGTATTTTCATTAACCCTATAGTTGGTGAGAGTTGGAAATAGAGGAAAGAAAATCTGCATTAGAAGAGTTTCTGTTGTGCATTACATTACATTTTGAAGAGTAAATGACTCTCCACTTTAGGATTGCTATATAGTTTTACCTCCAGACCTTTCATTATATAGTCAAGACACGTATTGCAATTTTGCAGAATTTCAAGGACTCCTGCAGAGGTGGTTATTCGCAAAGTATCCAGTTTGTTTTGTATTTTTAACATTATTTCTCTCCACATGGAAATCACATGAGAGAAGAGTTTTGCTTCTGCTGGGAGCTGCCTTTAGAAAGAAAAGTAGAGATAATTTTATCTTTTGAAGTTACTATAATTAAAATCTATAATCTAAATGCATTTTCCACAGAATATTGTTCAATTTTTAAAATGTTATGACCTGTTTTATTTTTGCTGATCATTAGTTGAAGATAGTTTATAGTGTTTACTATGTATGGTGATGTACACGGTAGGAAATACCAGGATAAATCAGACATGCGTCCATCATTTAACAAGATTATACTTAGTGAGAGGTGTAAGATAGGCATACACAAGTTCTACATAAAGTAAAAGTGACCTGTGTCCTAGGAAATGTAATAAAACAAAGGCTACTGAAATTCTAGAGGAAATGGGATCTGGAGAGTGCTTCTTGAGAAGAAGCTACTGATCTTGGAGAAGCGATTTTTGGCATTAGAACTGCCCAACGTCCCCTAGAGGGCACCGTCACCTGTGCGTGAGCACCTGTGGTCCCCGTAACTGCGTGTTCTCGTACTTCTCTGCTCTGCTACTAAAGGATGCTTCAGAGCTCTCCAGAGAAGAGGTGAGGCCTAGTTTCTAACGCCCCAAGCCCCAGGGCAATCAATACACGTCAAGCTCTTCCACTAGCCCCCTCCCTTACCCCCCGCCAATTATCCCAGTCCCCATTTTGGGCGATGGGCCTAAAAATTTCTTCAACGCAGTAAAAATCCTACTGGGGAGGAGCCTTCAACCTCCCCTCTGTTGGGCACCCTCCCAACACCCACAGGAGGCTCTGGTGTGACCTCACAGTGAGTATGGTGGGAGGGGAATGGACAGCATTCCCTTTGAACAATTCTCCTTGCTAATGAATCTCTCTTCCCCTTCCTCTTTTTCACACCCCCCCCGGTAGGAGTGCCCCCCATCCTTCTCCACTAGTCAAAGGCAGGTCCATTACAGATCCGTGTCTTCTTTCCTTTAGCACTCTTGTACAGGACTCCAGCAACACTTCATTAAGAGCCCCCTTTTCTCTCGCAAATCCTGTGAAGAACAACTTGGTGACATTCTGAACTAGGGGTCTTATCTTTCCATCAATTAAGAAATCTTTAGGAAAGAGTAATATTGAAGTTCGAGTTTAAGGCAGTAAGTTGTTATAATCACAAAGGGTACATTCCTTAGGTATGTGGTTTCACCTCTGGGAACTCTAGAATAACTATGGATAGAAGAAACTAAAGCATTCATATGACAAGAAATACACATGTATAACGAAAATGGATATTGTTCCCTGCAAAGCAGTACTCGCATCTAAACAGTTTTCTTTTGTGAGCCTCTCATAGCTCCCCTTTGCCCCTAAAATAAAATTCACAACAATTAACCTGATATTGAAGGTCTTCTATCATCTGCTCTAATATACCTTATAAATACACGCTCTACGACTTCCTACCTTATTTCAGAATGGCTTCTATACTAGCTTGCATGATTTATGGTCAACACTTTAAATTCTGTCCAGATAATACATGTGTCAGAACTTACGTACTATTAAGACCAGTCACTTTAAAGAGAGACCAATTAATTTGAATGCTATGAATAAAAAGAAAAGGTAGAATTTTCACCAACTGTCTTTGACCTCCATTCTTTCACATGGTCCAAAGTAAGAAACTACCATTCATGTATGAATGCTATTTAAAACATGTTTATTATTCATATCAAAACCACACTAATATTCTAGAACTAAACAGACACACAGTATTGTGGTTTAGGGATTACAATGACCTGACACTCCTTTCCCAGTCCTTAATAGTTTTATATCAATAATTGAGAAATAGGACTTTAAAAAAAAAAAAAGATGATCCTTACGATCTTCCATGAAAAACAAATTCAGATTATACTCCTGTGCCCATTGGTGGATTATTTTAGAGCGTATATTGAAGAAATGACTTCTCAGGGATTATAGGCAATAAATACCCACCATGCATTTTTTTTTAACCTCTTCATGGCTTTTTTTACCTTTGTATTTCTACAGAATGAAAGATTGGTTCAAGATAAAGCCAATTTCTTTGACAATTCATCCATTCCTCAAGAGTATGAGAGAAGAGAGTCAAGTTCTGATCCCACTCATCCACAAGATCCTATAAGATGAACACACACATTCATAAAGTCTAAAGATTCGTTTAGTAAAAATACTGACATCAAAAGTGATTATCAGTCACTGACATACAGACAGTATTATGGAGGGTCACATAAATAAATGTAAATCTAATTACATTTAGTTTTGGGAGACATTTGATATGTTCTGTCCATGCAATTTTCTGTTTTATTTTTTATATAACATACAAATATTTTTTAATATATGCATATTTTATTTAATTTTTTAAAATTTAAATTCAATTAATTAACATACAGTGTATTGTTCGTTTCAGAGGTAGAGGTCAGTGATTCATCAGTCTTATATAACACCCAGTGCTCATTCCATCATGTGTCCTCCTTAATGCCCATCACCCAGTTACCCCATCCCTCCACCCCCCTCCCCTCCAGCAACCTTCAGTTTGTTTCCCATGATTAAGAGTCTCTTACGGTTTGTCTCTGTCTCTGATTTCATCTTGTTTTATTTTTTCCTCCTCTGTTTTGTTTCTTAAATTCCACATGAGTGAGATCATGATAATTGTCTTTCTCTGATTTTTTCGTTTAGCATAATACCCTCTAGTTCCATCCACATTGTTGCAAATGGCAAGATTTCTTTCCTTTTTTTGATGGCAGAGTAGTATTCCATTGTGTGTGTGTATATATATGTGTGTGTGTGTATATATATATATATATATATATATATACCACATCTTTACCCATTCATCTGTCGATGGACATCTGGGCTCTTTCAATGGTTTGGCTATTGTGGACACTGCTGCTATAAACACTGGGGTGCATTTGCCCCTTCAGATCACTACATTTGTATCTTTGGGGTAAATACTTAGTAGTGCAATTGCTGGGTCATAGGGTAGCTCTATTTTTAACAAATATTTTTTTGGTATGTATATTGTTTCAGTCCTTTCTTTAAATATTTTTGTACATCCGTACATGCAATATCTTTAACAGTTTACATCAATGCAACCATATTATACACATTGTTTTGTGACTTGTTTTTTTTTTAACTTAATTGTATGTTTGAGAGGCTTTACATTAGTACTAAAAGGTTTTCTTCATTCTTTTAATTAAAAACAAACAAACAAACAAACATTGTGTGGCTATAACATCTTTTTCCAGCTTGTATGTTTATTTTTTTTTTTAATTTATTTATTTGACAGAAAGAGAGATAGAGCAGGAACACAAGCAGGGGGAGTGGGAGAGGGAGAGGCAGGCTTCCCACCGAGCAGGGAGCCCGATGTGGGGCTTGATCCCAGGACTCTGGGATCATGACCCGAGCCGAAGGCAGACGCTTAACGACTAAGCCACCCAGGCGCCCCGCTTGTATGTTTATTAAAGTAAGAGGAAAATGGTTAAAAATCAATTAGTACTAAAATGCCTGGAAACCAGCAGACTGGCCCATCCCCTAACTTGGACTCCTCGGAGGGAACCACGTGTAACTCATTTAGATCTCCTTTCTGCTATGCACCTCCCTATTTCATTTAAACTCTATTTTATATTTCAATAACTTTATTGAGGTATAAGTGACATACAGTAAATGGCACCTCTTTAAATTGCACAATTTAATGTTTTGACATCTGTTTAAAACTGTGAAGCAATCACCACAATCAAGATAATGAACACATCCATTACCCTGGAAAGGTTTCTTGTGCCCTGATGCAGTCCCTTCCTCCAACTCCAGCCTATTCCCATCCCTAGGCAACCACTGATCTACTTTCTGAAACCAAAGCCTAGTTGGCATTTTTTAGAATTCTCTATGAATGAAACCATATAGTATGTACTCTTTCTGGTCTGACTTCTTTCACTCAGCATAATTATTTTGAGATTCATTCATGTTGTTGCATATGTATTTCTTTTTTTTACAGCTGAGTAGTAGTCCACCATATAGATAGACAATGATATATTTACCATCCAGCAGGTGTACACCTGGGTTGCTTCCTGTTTTTCACTATTACAAATAAAGCTGCTATGAATATTCAGGTATAAGTCTTTGTATGGACATAAGCTTTCCTTTCTTTGGGGTAAATATCTACAAGTGGAATGCCTACATCATGTGGTAGGTCTATTTTTTAACTTTTAGTAAACCTTTGAAGTGATCGTAACATTTTACCTTTCACACAGCAGTGTGCAAGAGTTCCCTGTTCCGCTGCATCCTCACCAACACTGGGGATGATCAGTCTTTTTAGTTTTAGTCAATCCATAAGGTGTGTAGTGGTACCTCATTGGGATTCTAATTTTTCCCTGAGGAATAATGAAGTGAAGCATCTTTGCATATGTTTATTTCCCATCTAAATATTTTCTTTGGTGAAGTGTCTGCTTAAATCTGTTGCCCATTTCTTTACTTTTTTTATTTTGAGAATTCTTTATATATTCTTGAAACAAGTCCTTTACCAAATACAAGCTTTGCAAATATTTCCTTCCAGTCTTAGCTTGTATTTTTTCCCCTTGATATTAAGTGTCTTTTGAAGGGCACAAGTTTTTAATTTTTAATAGAAATCCTTCTATTGATCACTCTTTTGGTGTCATATTGGAGAAAACTGTCTAGCCCAAGGTCACAAAAATTTTCTCTGATGTTTTCTTCCCAATGTTTCAAAAATTTCTTCTGATGTTTTAGGTTTTGCATTTAGGCCAATGATCCATTCCTGAGTTAAAGTTTATAAATGCTACAAGACATAGCTTGAAGGATTTTTAAAAATTTGTTTTGCATGCAACTGTCCGATTTGCCAGCTCCATTTCTAAAAAGACTTCTTTCCAGAATTGTCTTTAAACTTTTGTTGACAATCACATGTCCATATATATGTGGGTCTATTTCTGTACTCTCTATTCTGTTCCATTTTGCTATCTTTAAACCAATATAAAACTGACAATAAGTCTTAAAACCAGGTAGTGTTGATCTGCCAGCTTTGTTCTTCTTTTTCAAAATTATTTAAATTCACTAACTTCTCTCCTGCAATGTCTAATCTGCTGTCAATCTCATCTGGTGTATAGTTCATGTCAGATATTATAGTTTTCATCTGTAGAAGTTTGACTTTGGTCTTCATATTTGTATTTGGTCTGTATTATCTTCTACATATCTACTTTTAAACATATGGTATAGAGTTAAAATAATTGTTGCAGGGGCACCTGGGTGGCTCAGTCGGTTAAGCGCCTGCCTTTGGCTCAGGTCATGATCCCGGGGCCCTGGGATCGAGTCCCGTGTCGGGCTCCCGGCTCAGCAGGAAGCCTGCTTCTCCCTTTCCCTCTGTTGCTTCCCCTGATCATGCTCTCTGTCAAATAAATAAAATCTTTAAAAAAAAAAAATCATTTCACTGTCCTCATCTAATTCTGACATCTGTGTCACTTCTGGATCAGTTTCCTTTGGTAAACTTTAGATGTTTCATACTGAAACATCTAAAATGAAAACATATTCATTAATATTCAGACTCTTCACCGACTGAGCCACCCAGGTGCCCCTATTTTTGTATTCCCATAAATATTCTTGGACTTTGTTCTGAGTGCTGTTAAATTACTTAGAAACAGTTTCATCAGCTGGGGGTTTGCTTTTAAGAGCTGTAGAGCAGCATTTAGTTTACTGTGGCAAGATCCTTTCCAGTGCTCCGTCTATAATGCTCACAAATCCTAGTCTCCTGTTGCGGCTGGTGAATATGGGCCCTATTCCCAGCCCTGGGTGAATGGTTCCCTCAGATCCTCTCAAGGGATCATCCCCCTGGTTTCAGGGCATTCCCTGGAATTCACATGCCAGCACTTGGGGCTGCAGAGTACCTGAGTAGGTAGCTTCCACGGCTCCTTGGAGTTCTATCCTCGCTGGTACTTCGCCCTGCAACCTCTGGCCTCCTCTGACTTTCAGCAGCGTCTCCCCCTATCGGGGAGTCGCCAGGCCCAACCGAGGCCTGCACACTCAGGTTGGGGCAACCATGGGGCTCCTCTTGTTTGCTTCTCATCTCTCTAGGATCCTTGTCATTCAATGCCTGATGTCAAGTGTCCTGAAAACCACAGTTCCATTTTTTTCTGTTCTGCTTTGGGTATTTCAGGCAGGACAGTGTATCTTGCTGGAAGCCGGAGTCCGTGTGTGTGTGCGTGTGTTTTTCAGCTTCTTGAAGGATACGCGATGTATCACTTACTAACTTCATTTTTACTTTTTAATGAAGGCATTTGGTGTTCTAAACCTTCATTTCCATGGGGCTCTAAGCCAATTATGACAAAGTTTGATTTAGAATTCTTTTTTAATGAAATTTTTTTTTTCTTATGGATGCTTTGAAATCAGATTTTTTTGTGTGTGATAGTTTTGCTGTTGTCTATTTTTTGCTGTTTCTCTGCTGTTTTTTATTTTAATACATGTGGTTAGAGAATATAGTCTATTGGTTCATCCCTTTTTTGTGATTTTTTTTTTTTGGTCTAAGGTTCAGTTAACTGACATTTAACTGACATTTTCTCTAAATGCTTGTGTGTTTGTGTGTTTGCAAATAATGGGAATTCCACTTGATGGGTCCACATTTCTCTCTCTCTCTCTGTATCAATTATGGTAACTTTACTATTAAGTATCTGTATATTATTACATTGCCTGTTGAGTTTTCTGACGTTCATAAATGATTCTTGGCCACGGTATTGGACGTGGGGCAGTCCAGAGAGGGGCCTTTTGGGGAATGCTGAATACCTGCTGGCCCTGTGCTTCAGTTCCTAACCATACGAGCGCAGAGGAGCAGGCTGGTGTTCAGCAGTGGCTGCAGGACACACAGCGGTGCAGGCAGGACTAACCCTTGTGAGCAACAGCACAGGAAACGAGAAAGAAGCATTCCATGTCAGCAAGCAGAGTCCGCAGGCAATGGGCTCGACATGGGCTCTGCTAGAAATGCAGGTATTTCTAGAAGTTACTTCTAGTATTTATACTACTAACATTCATTCTCATTTCTTTGTAAGTAAGTGAGTGATTTATACAATTCAAAAGGTTGCAAAATGCAAAAAATTAAAGTGATAAATAAAACTATAAACAATTACAATAGTTTCCCTTTGCCCCAATATTTACCCGAATGGGCCCGAGAGAGGAAGATCCTTTAACTGTTGCAAGTATGATTTGAGACTCTTCTAACTGAGTTAATATGTCGTCTATAGATGAAATTATCAGGATGGACACCGTCTCTGACTGATGAACGACTAAGTGTAGTGGGGTCGTGTTCCATTGGTCAATAATCTTAAACAGCATCTTCTCAAGAGCAGCTTCATTAGTGGCAGAGGTGGAGATTTCGTTAATTTCATTTTCATACTGAAACATCTAAGATGAAAACAGATTCATTAATATTTAGTGGACGAATGGTTCCTGATGCATTTACAACACAAGACTTACACGAACACGCACGTCCCAGGCCCTGGAGACCTGCTCCCAGCCCGGTGACACCCTGACCGGAGACTGAGCGTCCCGACCCGCACGATAGGGCCCTTGGCTGGCTTCATCCATTCGAACCCTTCCACATTCTGCACACTCAGGGAAATTCCTAGTCACCGTGCGTGTTTCCTTTAATTTGAGCCCATGTGAAGAACAGTAACAGCACCTTCTGTACACGTGCAGACGGTATTAGCCCCTCCAGCTTTCTTTTCTCTGCACTAACGCCAACTGCTTCCTCACTCTGTGACATGCTTTTACTTTCTGCAATAATTCTCGAGATACAATTACCTGAGAGGATGTAATCCTAATGGACCCAAGCTTTCCATGGCTTCCCTTTCTTGGCCCAATCACCATGAGGATACATGGCTCTCAAAACACTTTAGTGGAGTATAAATAGGCCTTCTTTCCAATGGGCATGGACTGCCAGTTCTCTCAGGACAAGATCCTGACACAAGATCTCCAGGCTCACTCACTGCAACAGAAATACTCAGAGGGCTCCTCATTCCCATATCGTAGAATTAACTGGCTGGGCTAATTGTTTCTATCCCTGAAAGAAGAATCTACCACTGTTCCCATATGTCATCTTCATGGGGTTAAAGAGTGATGCCTAATCCCTAGGTTTTGGTAATGCAGCTCAGTGGGGACTCTGAGCAAATAGGACTAGTGTTCATCATCTGCCACAGATGGGTGTCAGAATGGTGGGATCAGTCGACTGTTTATGGCCTTCACTAACAGTCTGAGAAGGAGGTTTGCCTTCTGATACAGGTTATTCAGCCAAAGGCAGATAAGGAACCACAGGACCATCAAGTTTCTATGCTGAAGAAAGAACTTGTTGCTTAATGCTGACATTCTGAAATTGCTAGTAACTAAATCCAGACACTGATAATGTGTAGAGCAAAATTTCTACCACATGCATTGAGCCCTTTCAAGTCCTTCTGGTCAAGGTTTGGGACCTGACTAACAAATGGTCAGATCTCCCAATCAACTAGGTAATACTAGGAGGTTTCAGATGAATCTTAATGCCTATAATTGATTATCTGCCTCTCTGATAAAGCACCTGGTTTCTCAAGTGAAAAAGATCAACCATGAAGTGATTGTGAGCATTTTATGCACACTACTGACCTCTTCCTCTTAATTTACTTTGGGACATGCTTTTCACGTCACAGGATTTACAGAGCCTACATACTGCGCTGGACAGAAACGGCTGTCACTAAACATCATCATTTATTCCTTTGATAGGACGGCAAGTGAACCTCTGCCACAGATTGTCCTGGGCAGTCCTGCAGCATGACTGCTGTCCCTGGGTCGACCCTATGACACGCATGCTCTAGGACATGAAGGCTGAGTTTCTGGGCCAAATCCTGTCCATCTAGGTACACATATTATACTGGATAAGTTGTCGAGTAGAAAGAGGATGATCACAGTCTTCCAGGAACTCTTTGGGCTCAGGTGAGATTGGCAGCTCATCGCCTGCTATCCCTTCTGACTACTAAACAATCCACCTCAGGAAGAAAGGGTTCCTCTGACTCCTGGCTACAGTATTTCAGAGGCTGAAGACTGTGTTCACTTTTGTTCAGATGCTGAATTCTCTTAATTTGGATCCTCCAAAAACTGCACGGGAATTCCTTTTTAAACTATCTATTCAGGTTAGAAATGCAGGGACAGCTCACTGGAACCCTCTGAGCTACCGTAGTCACCAACCCCAGGAAGGCCTATCTGCCCTCACTTTTACTGCTTGCTGCTAGACTGCCAAATTTCACCCTTCACCCGACCTGCCCAGGGACAATTCCAATAACCCAAGACTTTGAAAAGGAAAATGTCATTTCAATTGAGCAACATTTCTGGAATGCTGTTCTGAATAAAACTAACTGTTGACGTATACGTTCTGAAATAATCTAGATATTTTGCTGAATTCCCTGTTGGCACACAGATCAGTCAGGAGGCCCGGTAATGATCCAGGAAAGAATGAGAAATTTAGATGGGATGAGGACTGGGAGAGCAAGAGAAGATTTAAAGATTATTTTATGATTTTTAGCCTAAGCAGCTGGAAAACAACGGAGGTGCCCTTAGCTGAGATGGGGAGAGGAGGCAGAGCACCCTAATGGTGAGATGTCTCTGAGACATGTAAGAGCAGATACTAAACAGGAAAGTGGACGTGTGAGTTCAGGAGGAAGATGGAGGCCAGGGCCCGAGATACACAGCAACCTAATTTTAAAGATCAACTAAAGTGGCCTTTTATAAGTTCTTTTTAAATTCCTTAAAATTTCCCATTTCCTCATTATAACAGATCATATAGTAGAAAATTATAAAATAGTGTTTTTAATTACATTTGACACTGTTAACCCCGAAGCCTAAAATATAAATGAAGCTTATTGTAAATCAGGTCTGAAAACAGAAAAACTTTTAACTAAAAATCATGGAATCTATTTTTATAACAACGCCTATATGGCAAATCAAATAGTTCCTGTGTATTTATAGTATCGAGTTATGGGCAGAGCTATCCTAACATGCTCTTAATGCATTTTCATATTATGTAAGATGGAATCCAGTACTTTGGATGTTTCTGTTCCCAGATTCTCTGTAAGAAGTAGCACTGTTAGCTTCATTTGTCACACAGGAAAAGCACAATCACCGTTTCTGGACCACCGGGACGATGCCATAACAAATGGCGCCCTCGAACCCGCAGCTACATGTAACTTCGGCCACCTGACCCCCGCCAGTCTGCTCCCACCTTCCCAGACAATTGACAAAAAAACTCCCTTTTCTAATTCCTATTCCTTGTAGATGTACTTGCTTGCTTAAAATTGGCCCCTCTGGTATTTCTTTCTTTCTTTTTTTTAAGATTTTATTTATTTATTTGAGAGAGAGAAGGAGAGACAGTGAGAGAGTACAAGCAGGGCAGAGAGGGAGAAGCAGGCTTCCTGCTGAGCAGGGAGCCCGATGCAGGACTCGATCCCAGGACCCCGGGATCATGACCTGAGCCAAAGGCAGATGCCACCGAGGTGCCCCAGCCCCTCTGGTATTTCAACCTACTTTTTTTTTCAGATATTATTTGTTTACCTTGAGTGCTAGAAGATTCTCTATTGTACAGTCTTTGTCAAGAGAAACGGACTTTCCGATAACCTCCTGGAGTGCTGCCCAGTGTCTCGGCTTGAGACGGGGGTTTCCCAGAGCCGTGATAATAGGCACCTCCTGCTTAAATTCTGTCACTGACTGCTTGAGATGTGCCACCATGTCGTTTTTAGGTAGACCTAATAAACAGCAATAGGGCAGAAGGTTAAGATCCATTCATCCTATTTTTTTAAACCAGAAAACACGTCTGCTATTTAGTGTAATTCTAGTTTCTCAGTGATTAGTCTGCATTAAGATGATGAGTTTTATTAACATCACCCTCCCAGAAGAGTCAACTGTGGATTCAAACAAAGAGAAACAGTTACCAGGACTGGTGATTACAATCCGAGACCTTCAAAGCCAAGTTTTCTTGGAAAATCTGATACTAGGGAGAGCCAGCTACCACAGAGTTTCCCAGGTTTCTCTTGACTAGACAGACAGATAGGTACATGCACATACATTCAAAAGACTGTGACAGGTTGGAGGCTTTTAAATTTTGCTAAGGAGGAACATCAAGGAGGAGCAAAAATCTGTCACTATCATGTCATAAAGAAAATACTTCACACTGAAACGTAGGAAATGTCAGTAAAGATCTAGCCACAGAGCAGGACCGGTCCGTCCTCTGGCGTTGACAAACCCCTGCCGTCCAGGACTCACAACCTCTGCAGTTGAAACTTTAAACCTCAAAACCTTTTTACTCAACTCATAAAAGACAAAGAGAGGAGGCCGAGAAACAGCCAGAGTTGGGGACTCAGGAGCACTGAAAAGTATGCCTATCTGCTTGAATAGCCAGTTGGTACAGATGGGGCTTCTTTTGTAAAGCCATCTTGAATAATAAAATGGTTTCAAGACTCAGTGAAAGAAAAGGACAAGAGAATAATTTCTGTGTTTGTAAATCTACGTTTTGGCAAATAGCAGGATTTTATCTGGGAAACCACAGATAGAAGAAGATACTGTCTGCTTGTCACTCCACACCCCGTCCTCTGAAACACCCAGGACTAAACCCTGAGAGAAGACGCACACAATGAGTGTTATGTCGAAGCAGTGAGGCTCTGGGAGGTTTGTCCCCAGCTTATCTCTTTTGTAAACTTCTCGTGGTATCCTTCTATTTCTGTTATAATCTGAAAACAAGCCGATTCAAGTATTTTTCTGGAGAGGAAATTATAGCTCTCCTGCCGAGTGAGATGAGGCGCTCGCCTGGCGGAGAGGTCAGATCTTACAGAATCGACCAAACAGAAACAGCATCTCTGTGCTTCACATGTGAGCATCAGCAGAAGGGAAACCTCACAAAATGACTTTTTAGCTATTTTCCCCACCAGCCAAAGCAAACGGCAGGCGTAAACAGTGAGGATGTGGGTGAGCGCTCTGAAGGTGGGCCTCTGTCATCAAAGCACGTGTGGCCCGAGGAAGAGCCACGGTTATGGGGAAGCCTCCACCGTTCTGCCCAGGGAAACAACTTCTAAAGGATACAGAACATTGTTCTTAAGTACTGAACTTTTTTTTTTTTTTTTTTTGCAAAGTTTTCCTCTCTTTCTTGCTTCAGGAACGATTCCTACCCCTAGGCTCCTGTACTGCCTCTCCAGCCATTAATGGCCAGGCCTGGGCAACAGGTAAAGAAATAAGGTCGAGGACCATGATCTTCCTGGCCCAGGGGCCACTCTGTGTATAATCGTAGGTGGGAACCCCGAGGAAGACACTTTTACCTTTTTCTAGGACAAGGATTTTGTGCATCCATTTTGAAACGTTTCTCTGGACTGATTCTATATCAATACTGCGAAGGGTACTATTCCTCCATTCCCAAAAGAGCGTCTTCCATTCCTCTTGGACCTCCCACAGTATCTTCCTCAAGGTGAGGTCGTACTCAATGTCCGAAACCTCCCCAAGGACAAGCTGTGTGATCTCTTCCATGTTGAGAGAGTGCATGTGGGACTGGGCATCATCGAAGCAGTTCTGGTAGCTGGAGTAGGTCTTAGCCTTATGCGCCAGGGCGGCAGCTTCCTCTGTGAGCGTCCGCATCATCTCTGTGACGGTGTCCACGTGGCTGCCAGCGCACAACAGGATGGGAGTTCTTATCTAAAGCACAACAGCAAGACGGGGTCAGGACTCACACATGTTTACTGACGGCATGTCAGCCCGTAATCGAAGCCTTATCAACCCTTATTTGCAACTATCATTGGGAGACACTGTCCTTAATTTATAATTGTGTTTATTAAAATTCATTTTAATTATTTAATTATTATTACCATCATACGTATAATCTGTCATGTTCCTTCTCTATCTTGGGCTCTGTGATAAGGAATACGTTACCTTACTTACTAAAACCCTACAACAATCCTGAAAGAGAGTTAATATTTTTCACAATTTTTCGAGAAAGTTCTAAAGTTACAAATAATTGTCACATCATCCAATGGTAAGTGGCAGTTTGAGGGTATGGCCTCCAGGGCATGGTACTGACTCCAGAGGTCTCTTCCTTTTTCTGATCCTGTTTAACCTTGTACTTTTTTTTTTTTTTTGAAGATTGTACGTTTTGAAGTAATCTCTATACCCAAAGTGGGGCTTGAACTCACAAGCCTGAGATCAAGAGTCGCACGCTGTTCCACTGACTGAGCCCCGCAGGCGCCCCCTAACTTTGTTCTATTTTTATGGTACTTGTCACATGTTGCCTTGTATTAGAGTTTAAATATTACACATGAGATTGTGGACATTTGCAACAATGACCTCCAAACAAAGACATAAGTAGAAGTTTATCCCTTATTAAATTATAAGCTTCTCAGGATTAAGGATGGTTTCGTCCATTTATTTCCAAACACCTCACAGAACCTAGTACAGTAAGATGTAGACAGTAATTTTTATTAAAAAGTTATTGAACGGGGCGCCTGGGTGGCTCAGTTGGTTAAGCGACTGCCTTCGGCTCAGGTCATGGTCCTGGAGTCCCGGGATCGGGTCCCGCGTCGGGCTCCCTGCTCGGCGGGGAGTCTGCTTCTCCCTCTCCCACTCCCCGTTTGTGTTCCCTCTCTCGCTGTGTCTTTCTCTGTCAAATAAATAAGTAGAATCTTTAAAAAAAAAATAAAATAAAATAAAATAAAAAGTTATTGAACAAATAAATGAATTTGGATCCTATCACCTTATTCTTTTAAAAAATCCAACCCATGGAATCACAAGTAACACTGTGTTTTGTGTGGTGTGGTCATGCCGTACAAAACTGATAAACAGTACTCATGATAACGGATAGAGCTTAATATATGATCTGTAAAAGGGATGCTCATTTAATGGACATATAATAAAGTTTTCCTTAGCCTTCTCCCATAGTTTTCCACTCATTAATATTTATTTATGTTTGTCAGTGAGCTATCTCGGGGGGAGATAGTTGGAGAAATGATCTTACTGGCTTATATCCCGTCACGTTTTGCCAGTCCTACTAGCAGTGTTCCACTCGAGATCTTCACAGAATGATCTCAGCCATCAGGTAAATAGTGAAATCATGTGAAAGGTTACACAAAGTCAGAAGACAGAGTACGTGTGCCCCACCCTGGCTCTCCCCAGGAGTAGCATCCAAGGAGTCTGAAAGTAAAGAGTATAAGGCAGGCCGGGGACGCAGACGGTCATCCAAAGCGCCACCAGATTAGTGGTAAATTGACCCCAGTGTCTTCCTAGCAGACCCTGACCTCCGCTCGGTGTGTGGGCAATGTGGCGGGAGCCTCAGGGCCACAAACCGTGAGAGTTCTGGAGAGACTACTACTGGGGACTCAGGAGCAGGAGAGGGTCTGGCAAGGATTCTCTGCCTGAGCACACTGGAGTCAGGCTCCTAAAGCTTCTCTGAGGCCCATCGGTGCATGTCCGTGTCAAGGCCGGTTTCTGTTTAGCCAGAGCCTGCACCTGCCACGTCTGCTCAAGTCCTGCACCGTCCACCACCCCGGGGAATGGGACTGACTTCATTCTGGCCTGTCTTCAGCCAGAATCCCGACCGGTTGGTTTGGTCGGAGGCCTCCTCACCCTGGACATCTGCCCCTGGTGATGTGTCAGGCGCCGCTCCCCTCCCGGTGCCTGGCTCTTGAGCTCTGCCGGGTGCATTCAGAGCCGAGCCATTCTCTCCTGAGCTCCCTTTCCCTGCTGTCCGTGCAGCCCCCATTCTTCTCTGACCGCTGCGGATGCTCACACAGTGCGTGGATGGCCTCTCTCTCCTGTTCTCTCCCACCCCGGCCCTCAGACAATCCCAAGGGGGTGTGACAGCAGGTGGCAGTAAAGACCTCAGGGGAGACAACTGTCCTCTCTTCCAGGGAGGGGCAACCCCATGGACCGCTTGCTCTGTGTCTGCTGCTTTGCCCCAGATGTGTGTGCAGTTACGGAAGTGACTGGCAGAGCACAGTAACCAGCCCCAGCTTTCTGAACAGAGGACTGAAAAGAAGAGTGCCAGGAATGTGGAAAATTCTGGGACGATCACAGAGAGCAAGAGACTCCAGAAAACGAGCTCCCCGTGGAGTGAGTGCACCCCCCGTGAGCTGCACGCATGTGGATCGGCTCCTGTTCAGCACCTCGGGGACTACCACCCAGAGTGAGATGGAGTGCTGCATGGCGCATGGGAGGACGCATCTGCTCTGTCCTGCCGAAGTCATTACACCTACAGTGACAATGGGACTGCCGCCCAAAGAGCATGGGCTGGGACGTGAGACCGGACGAGGTCTGCTGCCTGCTAAAACAAAAATACCAACCTTCTATGTGGTTTGAATAAGACACAGTCTGACAACCCAATACTTAATCCAAAATATATCACACAAAATTATTCAGCATATAAAAAATCAGGAAAACCTCAACTCACATAAGAAAATCCATCAACAGACACCGTCTCCATGACACAGATTTTAAAATGATCTGACAAAGGATTTAAAGCAGGTATGATAAAAAATGCTCCACCAAAAAATGATGAATATTCTTGAAACCAGTGGGAAAACAGAAAGTCTTAGCAAAGAAAAATGAAAAAATGTAGGCAAGAACCAAGTGGAAAGTTTAGAAGTAAAAAACATAATCGGCAGAAATGAAAGCTTACTGGGCAAGGCCCAGTAGGTGGGGAGAGGACAGACGCTCACTCGACACGGCTGAGCCCCTTCCCAGGAGCTGCCCTTGGCCAAAAAGAGCTAAAGTCACCCACAGTCATGCCCCTGGGAGGGCTGGGGGTGCAGGAACGAAGGCTCGGCTCAGGACAGCTCTGCAGAGTCGCCCCTGGCTCTCGACTCCCGCAGGGTCTCTGAACCCTTGGTGACAAGGGCACAAACTCTCTCCTGTCCCAGCCCAATGCCCCTGGCCTGCCGTGTGGCTGCCCAGGACTCGGCAGTAAACTGACAGCAACACAGACCCCCATTTCAGGCGGTGTCCACAACCTCATACACTTTAACAAACAGAACTTGTGTACACCCAAAACTTTTGTTTGGGAGCGTCTGTACGTTTCTAGTATGATTTTAAAGGCTGCAGACGGGGTATGTGTATCAAGTGCTTTCATGACTAATTTGTTTCATCTTCACTGTATTTGTGCGAAACGGTGCAGATCAGCCGTGTCAATGGAGAAGCCGAAAATCCAGTAACTGCAGTAAGTCACGCTGTGTCTAATCCACGCCAGGCGCTCACGCTGCATCGACTGCCTGGGCGCTAATACGTGGCAGCGCCGGCGAGGACAGATGGGGCACGGAGCGAGGTTTCTGGAGCCCTAGCTATTACTTGCTGTGTGATCTCCAGCAGGTTAGCTGACCTTTCTAAGTCTCATTTTGTTTTTTTCAGGCAGATAAAAGGGTAAAACACGGAGGACAGTTACTGACACTTGGGAAGGGCTCAGCAAACACTGGAGGTTTACTTTACAGTCTGCTCTCTGTGAGTGACTGAAATCATACCTCTCCTTACATCCGGCCCAGACTCAGGCCCAGACAGATGTCAGGGGCGTTTCAGCCCCTCGGGCCAGAGGCCTCCTGTGGCCGACTGTTGAATCGTATGGGAAAAGTCGCTGCTTTGCTGTTTGTTGTCTACATTCATTCATAATTGAAGAAAAGGCTACATTTCAGTTAGAGGTTAGTGAAAACAGACATGCAATTTCTCTCTCCAGTGAAGCTCACAAATCACCAAGATTCTGTCTGTGGATTCTAGGTTAACATCACTTGGATTAAATTATTGACCTAAGACTCCACAGAAAGCAAATACCTATAAGCTTAGGCCTACGTGAAACTAAGATCCAGTTGATATTTTTTTTTAAAGATTTTATTTATTTATTTGAGAGAGAGAATGAGAGAGAGAGCACATGAGAGGGGGGAGGGTCAGAGGGAGAAGCAGACTCCCTGCCAAGCAGGGAGCCCAATGCGGGACTCGATCCAGGGACTCCAGGATCATGACCTGAGCCGAAGGCAGTCACTTAACCAACTGAGCCACCCAGGCGCCCGATCCAGTTGATATTTAATGAACAAAATACTGACCTTGGCCTTTAAGTTACGGAGGTCAACTCGCAAACCAGTGATGTGTGCTTCCAGATTGTCTCTGAATCTAGAAATAGCCGCATCTTTATTTGTTTTGCTTAGCTTCACAGAAGTTTTTAGTTGACCAAACCTGCCAAGAAGAATTTTGTGTATGGCAATTTGCTCTTCTGAAATCTGAATCTGGTAATACCGTACAACAGAATGCAGCTGAGCAACCGTGGAGTACTCTTTTTCTAATGCAAATATTTTTGAGGAAATTGCATCCAAAAAAGTAAAATGTTCCACAAATTCTTCTATTTCAGTGGGATCAGAGTCCAGCTTTCGCAGTGATGACTCCACGATCTGCAATCGTTAACACATTAATGAGATTTATATAATGAGTTCTGACACTATTTTACAAGACTACTCTTTTAGTATCTCTCACTAACTTACATCATTATAATTTCACAAAAAAATGAAGACATCATCTAAACATTATTCTAACTATTGTTTAAATACTGGAGCATTAACATGCTCAAATCCTTCCTATTGTTAACAGACGGAACCTGAATGTACCTTGCACATAAAATAAATGCTACTAAGGTATACAGGAAGTAATATTATGAATAACTTTGTCTCTAAGAAATAGACTAATAGCTACAGCAAGGGCATGGCTGAATTGTGAACAATGTATAACCACCACCCCGTTTGGGGCACTGATGTGCTAGTTCTGTTTTGATAGCACATCTGCTCACTAGTTTGCACAGGAGTAAACAGTCTCAGAGGGATTCATTAGCCTAAAACCAGAAATATAGGGAGTTACTGATCAAACCCAAGTCTGATTCCAAATCCCATTTTTATCTATTATAAATGTATGTATTCATTATATGTATAATATCAATACTTTTATAAGTATAGTATGTATATCATTCCATGAAATTTTCAAAATAATTGCATTTCTATACTCAAATTACAATTTTGTCATATTTTTTCCTCATGTTTTCAGGGCTCTTAATGAATACTCATGTATAATTTTGGAATCAGTGTCATTTCAATTTTCAATTTCACAGCCTTGAATTAATTTCCTGGATGTCTCTAATTTTTTGAACACTTTATTCTATTTGATTATAAAATAGATGCTCATGCAAAAACTGCAATACAAAAAAAAGCTGTTAATGTAGAAAATACTTATTATTCCATCACTCAGAAATAACCACTGTTAACCCACCACAGTTTATATGGACAGGCTTTAAAACCAGAGAGGCTTGTGTTTTGAATCCCAACTCCAGAGTTTCCTAACTGTGTGACCCTAAGCAAGTAGCTTTCCTTTAATGAACTTGGATAATATAGTCTAGTAACAGGCTGATAATTGTACCTACCACATTTAATTGAAATTCATGACCAACACAGAAGACAGTAAACAGGGCTATCTTGACTCTAACCACAAATGCCATTTAAATGCCAGAAAAAAAGAAAGAAACACACGAAAACGCTGGTTTGTATCACAAAGAAAACAGATAACCCCAATTTCATGCAAAAAATAGACGGTAGAAACAGCTGAAACACACCCAAACTCCCTTTGTCACTAGTAGTACACCGATACCAAAGACAAGTGAGAATGGTAAAGCCAAGTCACAAAGCAATCTCGCTTGCCAGCATAAATGCAAACATCTTACAAAGAACGTACAAGTCAGTGCATGTGCGTGCTGGCAACCAAACCCACCAACCCAAGAAAGCCAGTTAATGTAATAACCACATTAAAGGACTGAAGAAAACAAATGCGTGATTGTTTCAAGGGATGCAGATTAAGCATTTGATAAAACTCATTTATGATAAAAAATACTCTCATCAAAATAGGGGAAACTCCTTAACTGCGTAAATGAAAGCGACTCAAAGCCTCAGGAAATACATAAAAACACACCTGGGGCATGCGGGAGCCAGAGAGAGGATGAATAAGCAACTTTCAAAGCTGGTTCCTAAAAAACAATTGTAGCTCAGGGGCACCTGGGGGTTCAGTCGGTGAAGCATCTGACTCTTGATTTCAGCTCAGGTCGTGATCTCAGGGTCTTGAGATCGAGCCCCGCATCAGGCTCCACGCTCAGCACAGAATCTGCTTAGACTCTCTCCCTCTCCCCCTACCCCTCCCTCCGCTCGCATGCTCTCTCTCTCAAATAAGTGAATAAATCTTTTTAAAAAATTATAGCTCAGAAAGTTTTCTGGAACTAAAACCCCTGACCCTCCTAAGTGCAGAAATCGAGTTTGCAGTGACTCACGTTCATCTAGCGCTCACTATGTGCCAGAATGTGTTTAGGGTTTTATAACCCTTAGCTCATTTAACTCTCACAAACTCTCTAGGTTAGTCAGTAATATTATCCCCAATTTACAGATAAAGAAACTGAGGTATAGCAAGAATAAGGATATTAACTAAGGTCTTTCAAGTAGTAAATGGAAAAGCCAGGATTTTTTTTTTAAATCAGTTGAAGCCAAATTTACATACAAAAGATGTTAACTGTACATCATGATGAGTTTTAACACATTTATACACCTGTTTAGTTACCTCTGTAATCAACATATATAAAACTTTCATTACCCTAAAAGATGCCTTGTGCCCCATCCCTCCTAACTCCTGGCCTCAGAAAACCACCATCTGCTTGTTGTGGCTACAGATTAAATTTGTATTTGTCAAGTTCCATATGTATGGAATCATCCAGCAGGAACTCCTTTCGGTCAACATATTTTTGCAGTCCATCCAAACTGTATGTAGCACTCGTTCATTCCTTCTCACTGCTGAATGCTATTCCAATGCATGAATGCACCATTTTGTTTTGTTTTGTTTTTCCTTACTTGCCTCTTGCTAGATCTCTGGATTGTTGGCAGGTTTTGGCACTTGTGGTTAAAGCTTCTATGACTATGTGAGTACAAGTCTGTGTGGACCTATTTTTATTTCTTGTAAGTAAATAATGTGGAATGTGGTAGCTGGGTCGAATGGTAAGTGAACATTTAACTTTACAAGAAGTCGCCAGTTTTCCAACGTGACTGCACCATTTTCATCATCACCAACAATGTGTGAACGTTCTAGTGTCTCCGCATCCTCTCAGAACTTGCTATTGTCAGTCTTTTTAATTCTGGCCACTTAAACAGATGTGTGGTTCTCACTTCCCTGACGACTGTCATGTTGAGAGTATTTTGTATCTCCTGGCCAGCTTCCTTGGTGAAGGGTGGCCAGCAAAGTCTTTGGTCACCATGTTGTCTTGCCAGTGCTTGGGACTGAGAGACCGCAGCTGTAGCACTGGGTAAACAGTCGGAAACACGTGGTCTCGTATTCTGGTTCCTTTAGTACTTCCAGTGAAATCCTCAGAGACAGACTCTTGCTAAAATGAGCTAAGCAGAGACTGAGGGAACTATGGCTCTGATAAGAAAATTCTTCTCTGCCTTTTGCAGAGCCGACTTGAGGATTCTTTCATTCAAAGGCTTGCAGAAGCTGAGACAGGTAACAGTTTCTGCACTCTGAATGAAAGTGGTGGCTTCAAAGTGGCAGCCCTAGCAAGAGAGAAGAGCTCTTATCTTCAAACAGGCACCTTCGCCGAAGAAGGTGGGACAACAGGATTGGCAGGAAGCTTGCAGGCAGAGACTATTAAGGGTGTAACTTTTCCTCCCAAGTCTATGTTCCAAACAGCATCAGATACGGAACCACACTTTTAGGGGGGAGAGGGAAGTGTCAAACAGACAGCAGCTAAAAATAAAAAGTTCTCAGGCTTCAAAGTCATGTCTCGACTCAAGTGTGGAATTAACCAGAAGCAAACAGGAAAAAATTATTTTAAGAAGCAAGTCCAAGTCTAATAACCATCAATGACATTTCCTAAGGCAGACACAGGTGTCCCTACTCAGGCCAACAGGAGATTCATTGGTGTACTTGTTCAGGGCCCAGCGAGTACAAGCCCGCGATGCCCGGCTTGGATGAGGGGGTGAAGAATACCAAACCCAGAGAGTCCTCCTACAGGATCTAACTGGGGGTCACCGGGGACAAGAGACCTGAGCCAGAGACTGCCAGACTGATCAGCCACAGAGCTTACTGTGCCCTCAAATAAAGGAACTCTCGGTATTTCTGTCCAGCAAGATTTGATATTTGCTCTAGACCACCTTAGGTGGCTGTTTCCCCATTTTCTTCTTCATAGGATGGAAGTTTCAGTTACACGTATCCTGTTCCTTCTCCACCAGTTTATATTCTTCTGCCCTGTCTTTGTTTAGAACTCACTGGAACACTAAGCGCCATGTTACATTTGATAGAGTGTACATAGCCGGGGGGAGGGGGGCAGCACTCAGCCCCACTTCTGATGTCTCCATGAGGCAGGGGCCCCTGCTCGTCCAGCCTTCCTGGTGGCCCCTCCACCCCACACTCACTTCCTGGGGAAGGTGAAGTGACTCCTGGGACTGGGGAGTTTGGAAGGAGAAGGTGGACAGGCAGAGCCTAGACACTCCTCTCAAAAGCCGACCTGTCCGCAGAGGGTACGCGTTCCTCTCTGCTCACTGTGGCCAGGATGTTGGTCGTGTTTCAGGGCAACCAGTGCTGAGCGGGCTAAGTCTCTCCCTAAGTCTGAGCTTCTGTTTGGGGAAGGTTAATTTTAAGTAAATAGAAGCCATATTCTCCAAGGTCTACTTCATTAGTAATAAAGGAAATCCTTGAATCTCTTTTGCCTTAACCTGTCGTCTTATTTCTCAGTCGGTTGGTTCAGTACCCAGCCAGGTAAGAGCGGTGAGATCTGTGATGCCCCCTAAAACTCACTATGTGGGAAGACGGGTGTGAACAGCCAAGGCACCGACTGCAGCAGATGCAGTAAGTCTGACTTGAAACCCAGTCCACTCCATCTTCTGCTTGCTTTCCTCAACCACTGAGGCAGAGGAGCTCTGACGTGCCAGTTCAGTCAGGTCCTTCTGAGCCGGTGGCGGCACTGTGACCTGGTTCTGGCGAAGCCAAGCGAAGTGAAACGCAGCGCACTGCTGCTTCTGCGTCCCCGTGTTTCTGCCCGGACGCGAGCACAGGGCCTTGGGGCAGCAGCGGCCCTAGTCACGGGAGCGGCGCTGACACAGCAAAGGCCCGCCTCACCCGCGCCGAGACGTCCTTGTGCATCAGGGAAACCGCTGTGCTTGGGCGGTACACTGGGTTCGGTTTCTGATACTTGGGGAATACCAGCCTCAGCGAAATAGGGGTTAATTCTGTGTGCATTTTAGGACTGTTGTGGCTCCAAAGACCGACACTTTCCAACCCTCTCTTAAACTCTTTGAGGCATTAAAAGCTACTAAACGTTCCCTCTTTCTCAGGCCACTCCCTTGCTTTCCTCGCCCTCTCTGGTTGCTCCTCTGCAGGCCCCTCTCCGTCTAGCAGCCTCCTGCATATTTGCATTCCTCAGGCTTCTGCTGGGGAGTCCTTTTCCTTCCTCGCTACACACATACAGCAGGCGCAGCCTCCTGAAGGGTGACCTTGAAGAGCACCTGTCTGCCGGTCACCTAAACATGTGCTTCTGGTCCAGACTCCCTGCCGACGGCCGGATGTGCACACTGCATCTCTGCCTGACGGTCACGCGGTGAAGCAAGCACTGTGCTCCCTCAGCCTCACATTGCAGCCCTGCTCACCCCGCAGCCCAACCCAAAAGCTCAAAGTATCATTAATTCCTTTCTCTTATTCCTTACATTCTGCCAATCACTACATCCTGAAGATTCCATCTCTTAATGGATCTCAAAGCCATCTGCTTCCCAGACTCCACGCTGTTCCTGCCCTGGTTCAGGCACGTGTCACCGCTCCCCTAGACACCAGAAACAGCTTTCCCCCTGTCCTGTCCCACTTCAATCCATTCTCTACACTGCAGCCAGAGTGGTCCCTATGAAAATGCAAGTTGTATCATGTCATGTCCATGTTCGTAAGTTTGCAAAGATTCCCAACAGGGAAAAGACGTAACAAGGAACATGGGGCGCCATTTTAGAAATGGTGGACAAAGAATGTTTCTTTGAGGAAATGATATCTGATCAGAGACCCAAACAAGTATTAACACATATTAGAATTTTCTGAGGATAACACTCATCATTTATATTTCCTAAGTACATATTTTAAAATAATAATCTAATGATCATAAAGATTCTCATGCAATAGGCATTTCCACAACACTTACTTCCAGTAGATTTGTATTCTTTCTTTCAATTACAGATCGCAAGAGGCTGTGGATCAGATGTATGACATTCTCAACATATGGTAAGCATTCTGACTGATAATTGAGACTTACAACTTTGAAAATACCAATGCGTTTCTCAATGGCCATATTAATAATATATTGAAGATAGTTTCTGAATTTAGCCAGGATAGTTTTAAACTGTACTGAAGTCAATTCGTCTATCGATGAGATTTTCATACTCATGGCTTTGGCCTTCTGTACCATGGAACAGTATTTTATAAACTTGCAGCTGTAAACATTAACTTGCCCCATGGAATTACCAACAACAGTCAGGAGACTGGCAATCTGTAAATAAAGTGTTAACAGGTCAGAATTGTAAGAGTAACAAGTGTGGGCTGACAGGCTGATGGTTCTGTCAGAATACGTACAACAACAGTTCTCTGTGGGGTCTGTTTTGTGCAGAACCCACACTGCAGAACTATGTTGGAAACCTAAGACTTCAAGAAATTTAGATGGCTTTTTCAATGTCCAGGCCATTTCTCTTTCTGGTCAGCATGTTGTTTGAAGCCGCTAGAAACACCAGTCATGTATTCCTGTGTTAGAGCAGATGCTCCATGCACAGCCCCACACTGTGTTACCTCACCCATTCCCAAGAGACGGCTCCCTGACCGGGCAGAATCTGAGCCAAGTGGAGATGATGAGATTCTCCTGTGGATCTGAACCACAATACCCAGCGGGATTGGAATGGGGAAGTCCCAGCCAAGGCATGTCAACACACTGGCAATTCAGTACTGGGAGGGAATCATGCAAGAGAAAGCTCCTTTTCGTAGTAGAAGTTGGAAAAAACAAAAGAGGTGAATGGAGCTGAAAGCCCACGAGAAGGACAGATGGGGACATGAGCCGGAAATGACACGTCCATTGCCCTAAGTTAGGATACTCGAATTTTTCAGCAAGTCCCTTTAATCTAAGAATCTCCGTGGGTTTCTGCTCCTAGAGCCAAGTAGTCCCTGAGAGAAACTCTTTTTAAACTTACTTTATTTTGGTAGATAGGATCCATCTCAAAAAGGATCTGACAATCTGGCCATCTGGCTGGCTTCTTATAGGCCATTCCACTTTCAGTCTTATTAGGCAAACTCGTAATTAAAAACGATTCAGTAAAAAGAGACAGGCGAGGATCTCGGCAAAGAGGAATAATCTTGGCTAAAATACAGAATTCAAAAGTTAGTATTTTCAGGAGTCCCACCAAAAGCATCACCTTAAAATTATCCATGAATCTAAAACTACTGGTAACTGAGGCTGATTTATTATGAGGGCTAGAGAGTGTTCTATACTGATAAATGGAATTTAAGACAGGTGTAAAGGTTTGGATTTAATTTTATGGGAACAACAGAATCACTCACAGGTACGGGGTGGTGGTGGGCCAAGGCATAATTAAAATAGAAGCTGAGAAAAAATCATTAAGTTGAGAAATAGTTGAAACGTCAGTGCTACGTGATGCCACATGGAAAGCATGAAAGCAGCACGCATCCACCAGCAGCGCATTTACAGTCTAGCTGAAAACTGATGTCTGCACGCAAACACACACACAAACAAAACTTCTACATACACTTCATGCCTTATGCGAAATTAACTCAAAACGAATCATATACCTAAATATAAAGCACAAATTTATAAATATCCCAAGAGAAAAAAAATCAGGAAAAATCTGTGTAACTTTGAGCTAGACCAAGAGTTTGTAGATACCAAAGCATAACAAATCCATAACAGAAAAAAAATTGACAAGTCATACTTTATCAGAGTTACGAAGGTTAGCTCTGTGAGAAAGAATGAAAAGATAAGGCACAGACTGGGAGAAAATGTTTGCATCTTCTCTCTGATAAAAGACTTGTATCCAGAGTACATATAAAGACCTCTTACAACTTGACAATAAGGAAACAAACATCCCAATAAAAAAATAAGCAAAAGATCTAAAGATTTGACTATAAAAAAATGTACATAAGCATATGTATATAAGCATATGAAAAGATGAACAGTATTAGTCATTAGTGAAATGTAAATTAAACCACAATGAGATTATCACTACACACCTATTACAATGGCTAAATTTTTTTTTTTATACTCTGACAATAGCAAGTGCTGACAAGGACACAGAGTGACTGGAACTTTAGACATTGTTGGCAGGAAAGCAAAATGATACAACCACTTTGAAATTCTCATAAAATTAAACATACACCTATCATATGACCCAGCAATCCCACCCGTGACTCAAGAGAGAAGAAAAACTTATGTTCATCCAAAAACCTGTATGTGAATGTTTATAGCAATTTTATTCGCCATTGCCCCAAAATGGAACAGCCCGGATGCGAGTGGGTAAACAAGCTGTGGTACATCCAGACAAGAGAACACAACTCAGCAACAAAAAGGAATCAGGCTACTGCTTCATGCAACAATATGGATGCATTTTAAATGCATTTTTCTACATGAAAAAAGCCAGACCCAAAAGGCTACCTATCCACTTATATGACATTCTGGAAAAGGCAGACCGGTTGCCAGGGACAAGAGGGTGTAGAGGAGGGTTTGACTGTCAAGGGGCAGCACGGGGAAGCTGGGGATGTGTGGAGCTCAGATGGTGCACAGGGAACTGTCGAGCCCACACACTGCGAGCCACACACAGGGAATCTTACCACAGGCAAAGTTGTGAGGGACCAACCAGGACACAGGGAGAACCTAAGATGGAATACCGACTGGGACAAAGTAACCTAGCTACATTACAAATAAACTCTATAACCTCACTGAAGAGGATAGACAACAAGTAAGTTGATCCAAGGAACTTTGGAAAACTTTTGACTGAAAACGAGAAGGACACAGGGGAAAAGAACCGCACACAAACAGTATGTGTTGGCTGACACATTTCTTCTCAAGGAGGTACACAGCAGCGATGCTGACGTGACCTTCCATGTGTGACACAGATCTGCCCCAGCTCCTTTCACTGTGGACCTCACAGCAGCGCCACCCCTACAAGGAACAGGCATGCCCCAGGGCTGAGGCGGAGAACCACAAGAGGGGCCTGGGGTGTCCTGTGGCCCCAGCAGCTACAGCGGTCACAACAAAGGGTGAGGGTAAGGTGAAAGGGCACAGGACCCATTTGGAAAGAACTGTTCTGCAAAAGCAAAACCAGACACTTTGAACAACAAAATAAGTAACAATAATACTGTTATACTCCCCAGATGAAAACAAGTATCAGTGAACCTAGGACATTCCAGGGGGAGAAAAGAAGTTACAGAATTACAACAGAATGGTACTGGTTCATGAGTTACAGACAGATCAACTATATATAGTCCATAAAGAAACATATTAAAATATAATAAATGATAAAAGTGGCATTTCAAACCAGTGAGGGTGAGGAATGGATTACTCAGTGACTGGTACTGGGACAGACAGATCATCAGTCATCTGGGAAAAAATTACAAGTCTACATATGCCAAATAAATGTTAGAGCAATCAAATATTTAAGCATAAAAATGAAATCATAATAGAATTAGAAGACAAGTAGGAGAATGTTTTTATGATGTGGTCACTGGGCAAGCCTGTGTAACTAGGGCACCACATCCTGGAGCCTCTTCTAAAAGGCTCTGCACATGTTATACTATAAAAATAATGTTCTCCATGGCAAAAATATCACCATAAAATCAAGCCAAACAACCTACTTATTTTTCTTAAACTCATATTAAACATTAAGGATTCACTTTCTTAATCCAAAAGAACCACAAATCAGTAAGAGGAAGACTTTAGACCCATGAGTTTCAATCTCAGGCAATTACTCTGTGAGAATGTCCCATGGAAGCCGCAATCTGTGCACAGATGTCAATGACATGACCGCATGCAGTAACGAGCATGTTTAACTTTGCACTCATGGTTCAACATATTATTGCACAGTAATGGAATGTTACACAGCCATCTAAGTGACAATTATAAGAGCATACGCAGGAATGTGGAAAATGTCTACAATATAATGCTAAGGGATAATAAAATATTTTAAATATAATTTCACTAATGTATGCCAATGAAAATAAAAATGCAAAATGCAAATAGCTGTTATATGAGGGTAGCTGAAATGATGGGGTGATCAAGATGTTTTGTTTTTTCTCAGGTAAATATACACACACACACACACACACACGTATACATTACATACATACATGAATATGTACACAGATCAGTGAATCCATATTTATATAAATAAATAACTGAATAAAGAAATGGATCCACTAATTAATTAGTGGCAAGATCCACAAATAAATGCTAAAACTAGTGGGCAAAATTTTCAGAAGAAACAAAGATATCTGACCATCTCAAGACATCCCTTCCCAAATTTATTAATAACAAGAGGAAATATAAACATTTAAAGAGTTGACAAGGGTCCTGCTATTTTAAGATCTTTATAAGACTTAGATCATGGAGAAGGCATAAATTCATTGGTCGGGCTAGTAATAGCCATGTAATTTCAGATTGTATACACATAGCTAGAAAAGAATTAATAAAAATCTGTTTAAGATGGAAACAGAGGGGGCGGAGCAAGATGGCGGAGGAGTAGGAGACCTGGATTTCTTCTGGTCCCAGGAATTCAGCTAGATAGGGATCAAACCATTCTGAACACCTACAAACTCAACAGGAGATTGAAGAAAAGAATAGCAACAACTCTCTGAACAGAAAAGCGACCACTTTCTGGAAGGTAGGACGTGCAGAGAAGTGAATCCGAGGCGATATTCGGGAGGATAGACAGCAGGGGAGGGGCCTCCGTCAGCCAGCTACTGGCAAGTGATAGAGCTGCAGAGCACAAAATCGGAAATTTTAGAAGTCAGCTCTGCTGAGGGACGTCGCTCTGGTGGCTAAGTTGGGGGTGGAACCCTCGTGGGACAGTGTGGTTTCAGGACCCTCGGGGTCACAGAAAGACCGGGGGGTGCCTGAGTGTGGCAGAGCTCCCAGGTATCAGAGCAGGGAAGACGGCTGCAAAGACGGAGCCGAGGCGCGGGGTCTCAGCTCGGGGTTGCCATAAACCGTGATCCGCGGCACAGTCAGGCCACTGCTCCTCCAGCAGGGACCCAAAAAGCAGCAGATCTGGGGAGACTTACCTTCCTCCCCCAGGGACGAGCGGCGCGGGAGTGCACTGCAGGGATGTGCTGGGTTTCGAGACTCCACACCAAGTCGGGTGCCAGAGATAGAAACGTTCAGTCACAGGTCGGGGGAGCATGGAGTGCGGCCGGAGACTGGGGAGATGGGAGTGATTGACTGCTTTTCTCTGGGGGCTCACTGAGGAGCAGGGCCCCGAGTTCTTGGCTCCTCCCGGGCGGAGATTGGGAGGCCACCATTTTCACTCTTGTCCTCCAAAGCTGTGCAGAAAGCTTGCAGGGAATAAAAGCTCCCGAGAGCAAACCCGAGCAGATGACTTAGCCCGGACCTGGCAAGGGTGGGGCAATCCCGCCTCCGGCAAAGACATTTGGGAACCACGGCAACAGGCCCCTCCCCCAGAAGATCAGCAAGAACAGCCAGCCAAGACCAAGTTTACCGATCAATGAGAACGGCAGAACTCCAGCACTAGGGGAATACTGCACATAGAATCCATGGCTTTTTTACCATGATTCTTTAGTGTTTCAAAGTTAATTTTTTTTTAACTTTTTTTTTTGAATTTTTCTTTTTCCCTTTTTCAACTAACAGCTTATCAACCCTTTTTTTAAAAAACATTTTTATTTTTCATTTTTAGAGTCATATTCTATCCCTTCGTAGTAGTTACCCGTATTTTTGGCATATATGTATAAGTTGTTCTCTCTTTAAAATTATGATATAGTTTCTTCTAACAGATCAAAATATACCCTAAATCTCTAGTGTATGGTTTTTTTCTACTCCCCTGCCTGATCACATTCTCTCCCTTTTTTTTCTTTTTTTTTAAATCCTCTTCTATCTTTTTTCAAATGACTTATCAATTCCTTTTATAAAATTTTTTATAATTTTCATCTTTACAGTCATATTCCATTCCTTCATTATATCAACCCTTATTTTTTGTACATATATAAGTTTTTCTTTCTTTAAAATTTTGGGAGGCACTTTCTTCTAGCAGACCAAAATACACCCAAAATCTAGTGTGTGGCACTGATCTATGTACCAGCCTGATCATAATTGATCATGTTCTGTCTTTTTTGTTTTGTTCTGTTTTTGTTTGTTTTTATCTTTAGCTTTTTCTTTTTCTTTTTTCTCTCTTTCCCTTCCTTTTCCCCCTGCTTCAGGTCTTTTCTGATTTGTTTAGAGTATATTTTCTGAGGACGTTGTTACCCTGTTAGCATTTTGTTCTCTCATTCATCTATTCTCCCCTGGACAAAATGACAAGACGGAAAAAATCACCTCAACAAAAAGAACAAGAGGTAGTACCAACTCCCAGGGACCTACTCAATACGGACATTAGTAAGATGTCGGATCTAGATTTCAGAATCATCACTTTAAAGATACTAGCTGGGCTTGAAAAAAGCATGGAAGTTATTAGAGAAACCTTTTCTGGGGAAATAAAAGAACTAAAATCTAACAAGTTGAAATCAAAAAGGCTATTAATGAGGTGTAATCAAACATGGGGGTGCTAAGTGCTAGGTTAAATGAGGCAGAAGAGAGAATCAGTGATATAGAAGACCAAATGATGGAAAATAAAGAAGCTGAGAAAAAGAGAGATAAACCACTAATGGATCACGAGGGCAGAATTCGAGAGATAAGCGATACCATAATATGAAACAACATTAGGATAATTGGGATCCCAGAAGAAGAAGAAAGAGAGAGAGGGGCAGAAGGTGTACTGGAGCAAATTATAGCAGAGAACTTCCCTAATTTCGGGAACGAAACAGGCATCAAAATCCAGGAGGCACAGAGAACCCCCCTCAAAGTCAATAAAAATAGGTCAACACCCCGATATCTAATAGTAAAACTTACGAGTATCAGAGACAAAGAGAAAATCCTGAAAGCAGCTTGGGGATAAGAAGTCTGTAACCGACAATGGTAGAAACATTAGATTGGCAACAGACCTATCCACAGAGACCTGGCAGGCCAGAAAGGACTGGCAGGATATATTCAGAGCACTAAATGAGAAAAATATGCAGCCAAGAATACTCTATCCAGCTAGGCTGTCATTGAAAATTGAAGGAGAGATAAAAAGCTTCCAGGACAAACAAAAACTAAAGGAATTTGCAAATA
>NC_138374.1:78016632-78047871 GCF_054177405.1 Leptonychotes weddellii | reverse complement strand
TCAATGTTGCCATTAATTGATTTCTCCATTCTAGCCACTGTCTTCACAATTGCTAGCCTGAATTCCATCTCTGACATCTTGGTTATTATCTGCATCCATTTGTAAATCTGCAGCATAAGTCATAATCTCTGAGTCTTTTCTGTTTTGGGAACTCCTCCTCCTAGTCATCCTGTTGATGGGTGTTTGAGGGAATGTATAGAGTCCAAATTATTGACCAGAACCCAAGCAAGATGCACCTGTTTTCTTGGGGCCTTAGGGTTGCTGGCCTCTTGTTTTCCCAGCCTGTCTTCTGTGGGAGGGGCCTGCCACGCTGTTACTCAGGCAACCCTGTTTAGGCGGAGTTGCCCTGCGCCCCTGTGGCAGGGGATGGGCTCAGTGGGAATCAGTTTTGGGGGCTTTTGTTCTCTGGCAGCTTTCCCTGGCGGCATCTCTTCCACGAGTCTGAGCAGAAGAGACCGTTTCCAACCCTCTGCCTCAGAGCAGAGAGATCACAGTCTGTTCTTCAGTGAGCTCTCCAGGCCACACCGTCTCCGTTTCTGTCCGTGCTGCTATAAACTGCAGAGTCCTGGGTTGTGCGCCCCTCCACAGTGCTCCCAGTCCTGCCTCCAGGTCAGAGCACGTCTCTGCCCTTTGTGCTTCTAAAACCGCCAGCCGCTCCCAGTTCACACGCGCGCGACCCTGCCGCTCCGGGTTTCCGTCCTGGGGGCTGCAGTTCGCAGGCGCGACGCCGCCGCTCCGGGTTTCCACCCCAGGTGCTGCCCTAAAGTCCTTTCCCCGCTGCTACCAGTCTGCGAGTCTGCACCCCGTCCGCAGCACACGAGGCTGTCACTCACCAGCGGTGTAGGATCCCCACGGCCAGGCACCCTCCCACTGCCATTTATCCTCCGATGTCTGCCCGTGGAATCACGGCTCCCTGCTTCATACCTCCAAACCAACCGCCTGCAATATTCTGTTTGTAGAGATCCAGATCTTCTTACATCTCAGGCTGGTTTTGTGGGTGCTCAGAGTGGTCTGGTAGATATCCTGCTCAATTCCAGGGACCAGTTGAAATAGGGTCCCCTACTCCTCCGCCATCTTTCCCCCCCTCCTGATATGAGGAATTCTTAATCTCAGGAAACAAACTGAGGTTTGCTGGAGTGGTGGGCAGTGGGAGGCATGGGGTGGCTGGGTGATGGACATTGGGGAGGGTATGTGCTATGGTGAGCACTGTGAATTGTGTTAAAACTGTTGAATCACAGACCTGTACCTCTGAAACAAATAATACATTATATGTTAAAAAAAAAAAAAGAAGAAGAAGATAGTAGGAAGGGAAAAATGAAGGGGGCGAAATTGGAGGGGGAGACGAACCATGAGAGACTATGGACTCTGAGAAACAAACTGAGGGTTCTAGAGGGGAGTGAGGTTAGCCTGGTGATGGGTATTAAAGAGGGCACGTATTGAATGGAGCACTGGGTGTTATACGCAAACAATGTATCATGGAACACTACATCAAAAAGTAATGATGTAAATGTATGGTGATTAACATAATAAAATAAAAAAATAAATAAAAACAATTAAAAAAAAGAATAAATAAAAGAAGCATAACATAAACACTGAAAAACAAAAGACCACCGAAAGAAATTAGACTACCTGTATAAATGGCAAGACAATCTCACATTCATGGATTGGAAAACTTTATACTATAAAAATGGAAATGCTCCCCATATTTATCCACAGATTCATTGCAATCCCTATATAAGTTCCAGCTGCTTTTTTTTTTTTTTTTTGCAGAAATTGGCAATCTTATTCTATAATTCATATGTAAACCAAGGGAGCCAGAAGAGCCAAAACCGTGTTGAAAAGGAACAATGTTGGAAGATTCACACTTTCCAATTTCAAAACTTACTACAAAGCTACAGTAATCAAGACAGTGTGGGACTAGCATAAGGATAGACATACAGATCAACTGAATGAAATTTAGAGTCCAAAAATAAACCCATACATCTATGGTCAACTCACTGTCAAAAAGAGTGCCAAGACAATTAAATGGAGAAAGAACAGTCTTATTAACAAGTAGTGCTGGGACAACTGGACATCCATATAGGAAAAAAAATGAATTCACACCCTTATCTCATACTGTATACAAAAATTAAAACAAAATGGATCAAAGATCTAAATGTAGGAGCTAAAACTGAAAATCTTAGAACATAGGTATCAATCTTCATGACCTTGCATTAGGCAATACTTAAAATACAATCAGAGGAAAAATAAATTGGCCTTTTTCAAAACTAAATACTTTTGCTCCAAAGGATACTATCAAGAAAGTGAAAAGATGACCCAGAGAATGGGAGAAAATGTTTGCAAATAATCTATTATTTGGTAATAATAGGGGTCTTGTACCCAAAACATATTTTAAAAACTCTTGAGAACTAGGGGCTCCTGGGTGGCTCAGATGGTTAAGTGTCTGCCTTCAGCTCAGGTCATGATCCCAGGGTCCTGGGATCGAGCCCCACATCGGGCTCCCTGCTCAGCAGGGAGCCTGCTTCTCCCTCTCCTTCTCCTGCTCCCCCTGCTTGTGCTCTCTCGCTCTCTCTGTCAAATAAATAAATAAAATCTTTAAAAAAAAAAAAAACTCTTGAGAACTTAACAATAAAAAGACAACACAATTTAAAAATGGACAAAGGACATGAAAAGACATTTCTTCAGAGAAGATATACAAATAGCCAATAGTCATATGAAAGGATGTACAACATCATTAGTCATTATGGAAATACAAACCAATACTGTTAAGAAGGTCAATGGAAACAGATTAAATAATGATAGCTCCTACTTAGCAGGCATTTACTCTGTTTATTCTCAAACAACATTATGACATAGTTATTATTGTTATCTCTAGTCTCAGGTGAGGAAACTGAAGACTAAAGAATTTATGTCTCCTAGTTTACTATTACTAGCTAACCTAAGTCACACAACACGTCAGAGATGAAACAGGGATTAAAACCCAGACAGTATGACTCCAAAAACACATGTACTTGAACCACTATACACGTATTCCTCCTATAACGTTAATATATATATATGAGACATGTTATATTTTTTAAATGAACTATGAAATAGTACACTAGGATTACAACAGAAAAATACATAGGAAAAGTCTAGAAGAAATTATACCAAAATAATAAGACATTGTATTTAAGTGATGAATTAGGGTAATTTCTGTTTTCCAAATTTTCTATTATATGATGAATTAACTATAATAATATCTTTTAAAAAATTATGTTCAAAATTAAAAACTTCTAAACACAGAAACACACACCTGTAGTTTTAGGAGAAATAAAATTATAATGTGCTATTACTAAATAGTTGTGCTCTTATATAGGTAAAGTCCTAGCACTGACTCAAAGTACTTATGAGGCCTTAGAAAAGTGATTTAAGCTCTGTTGGATTCAATAACAAATTAGAGAAACCGTATATTATCTTTAAGATTCTTCAAAATTTTATGAATTTATTTTTCACTCTCTAGTTATGATACTGAAACTCTGATTTGACTTAAAATGATATTCCTACATTTTGACAGTTTGAACATAAAGTATTCTACAATGTCAATTCATATTCCATGGTTTACAAATTACAGCAATAGATCCAGTTGTGGTAAATAAGAAAAAAGTATTAACAGTAGTATTTAAATAGAAGGTGAAAATAGGGGGCACCTGGGTGGCTCAGGTGGTTAAGTGTCTGACTTCAGTTTGGGTCATGATCTCAGGGTCCTGGGATGGAGCCCCACATCAGGCTCTCTGCTGGGTCGGAGTCTGCTTCTCCCTCTCTGTGAGTGTGCACACATTCTCTCTCTCAAATAATTTTTTTTTAAGATTTTATTTATTTGACAGCGACAGACACAGTGAGAGCAGGGCTCGACCCCAGGACCCTGGGATCATGACCTGAGCCGAAGGCAGACACTTAACGACTGAGCCACCCAGGTGTCCCAATAATTTTTTTTTTTAGAAGGTGAAAATATTTGGTTTTCAATAGATACTTGGAATTGCCTCAAATTCCAATTGAACCTTGTGGCTGGCTACTTCCAGAATCATTCTTACAAATGATTTTTTAAGAACTAGTTCTGAATATTACCCAGCTATCAGAAAGGATAAATACCCAACTTTTACATCAACATGGATGGGACTGGGGGTGCCTGGGTGGCTCAGTCATTAAGCGTCTGCCTTCGGTTCAGGTCATGATCCCAGGGTCCTGGGATTGAGCCCCACATCGGGCTCCCTGCTCAGCGGGAAGCGGGCTTCTCCCTCTCCCACTCCTCTGCTTCTGTTCCTGCTCTCGTTATCTCTCTCTCTGTCAAATAAATAAATAAAATCTTTTAAAAAAAAAATAAAAAACATGTGATGGGACTGGAGGGGATTATGCTAAGTGAAATAAGTCAAGCAGAGAAAGTCAATTATCATATGGTTTCACTTATTTGTGGAACATAAGGAATAGTATGGAGGACATTAGGAGAAGAAAGGGAAAAATGAAGCGGGGGGAATTGGAGGGGGAGATGAACCATGAGAGACTCTGGACTCAGAGAAACAAACTGAGGGTTTTAGAGGGGAGAGGGGTGGGGAGATGGGTTATTAAGGAGGACATGTATTGCATGGAGCACTGGGTGTTATACGAAAACCATGAATCATGGAACACTACATCAAAAACTAATGATGTACTTAACATAATAAAATTAAATTAAATTAAAAAAAAACTAGTTCTGAACTTTGAAGATACAGCGTACCTATACATAGGATTGCCAGATTTAGCAAATTAATACAGAACACCAAATTAAAACTGAATTCCAATAATTCTTAGTATAGGTAATATCTGGGACATACTTACCCTGAGATATTATTCATTATTTGAATTTCAAATTTCACTGGGTATCATATACTTCACATAGCAACCTAGCCTATGCAGAATATTTTTAGGGGGGGAAGGAAATTTTCTTATATTTTATGCATACTATTAATGAAAGTATTACCAGATAAGAAGCTCAGATAATTGCAAAAACTGAGTACATATAATTTACTATGAGGAGAATTTTCAAATTCTAGCTTAAATTATTGGATATTTCCTCCATAAGTGACAATATATTACATTATGATCATAAATTCCTTTTATAAGTCAAAAAATTGTGATTTACTTAATGAGATCTTCATTCCTTTTTTCCATTGAAAATGGCATTCTAGCAGAATTATTAAATAATTCCAAAAGTAGTGTGATTGCAGTATTCATTAGTTGACGGATGAGTTCCTGAAATATGTAGTCAACCAGTAGCAGAAACCTCAAAACTGTTTTTAATAAACATCGATATTTAGGCAGCTTGAAATGTACTGTGTCATCTTCAGAGACGTTTGACTCAAAATATTCTTTAATTTCTTTCTTTTCTGCCACCTACAGTTCAATAAACAATTGAGAAACAAGTGATAATTTCCTATGTTAATGTAGCATGATTACAACACTGCAACTAAACATTATTACGACAATTTTCATGAAAACTTTATGCCTGGAAAACTTTATGCACTGTATTTAAACAGCAGACAAAAAAGAAGCCTATGAAGTTTGGGGTCTCACTTATAAGCAGATGAGTTTATGGAACTCAAACAGGAAGTACATACTAATGGTTATCTAAGCATTCCTACACAGAGGGACCCTCCTCAAGTATACCATTGGGAGTAGAGCTACCAATGGGGGGAGAGTCAAGTGTAAATAATAGGTATCCTAAAATCCAGTCCAGTGCAGCCTCCCCTATGCTAGGCTATAGCAATTACTTTGTTTGTTTTTAACACTTATACGATACATAATACAGAATTAAGAAAAAATTTAAGTTCATCAAATCTGATGTCAGAGTTTTATCCTTTAAACAATGTAGCTCTTAAGACAATTGACTTAGTATGTTACTGGGGAATAAAATCAGTACTACTAGTACCACCAAAACTTCTAAATTGTGTCCTCTAAAATAATCTCAAAGTTGGTCAAATGTTTCTTTTTAGACACATAAACATTTTTTTTAATTATTGATGGACCTTTAAAATTCTAAAAATATTTCCAGTATTTGTTCACCTATTGGTTGTTCTTTTTATTTTTTGCTCCACTGATACTTAAATGCTTGATAGTCCTTTCCAAATTGTATTCTAATTTTTTTTTATTTTTTTAAAGATTTTTAATTTTTTATTAGAGAGAGAGCACGAGTACAAGCAGGGGAAGCGGCAGGCAGAGGCAGAGGGAGAAGCAGACTCCCTGCTGAGCAGAGAGCCCGACGCAGGACTTGATCCCAGGACCCCAGGATCATGACCTGAGCTGAAGGCAGACGCTTAACCGTCTGAGCCACCCAGGTGCCCCGATTCTAATTTTTAAAAACACAATTGCATTTATGTTGCCTCTCTTCATGTTTCTTTTTTTTTTCATTTGTATTTTTCTTTCTTTTTAAAATGAATTAGGTCAGTTGATTATCAATTTGGCAAGTTTTTTCCAGTACTGGTTGACTCTCTGGAGGAATGATTTACCATGGTGATGTAGTTCTTTACTAATACAACAGATGCTTGCAGAAATTGGGCTAAAAAAAAACAAGATAACTCATATACCAGTTATGGGCACAGCTATGCTGGGCCTGACAAATGAAATACTGACTTTATTAATAGGTTATGTTTTTATTGAAAAGGTCATGTTTTTCCAGGAGTGGCCACATGATTTGAAAACTTTATCTGCAAAATGCATTTTAACTGGTAAAATGGTGAGGGAGAGTCTATTAACTATTCAAAATAAAGATTTTTAGCATTGGTACTAAAGGAATTTTAAATAGCTTAATAACTGTATCAATATAAAAGTATACAGTAGTAAGCCTGGTAATGCTGGCCTTTTTATTGAACATTCTGAGGTTAATGGAGATTCTGACACCGATAGGCAGATAGGTAGATAGTCTCTAGCATCACAGGCTATATTTTGGGTCAGGCATATCTCAAGTCTGACTCTAGGTTCACATCCTGATGGTGGGTTTCGGTTTTCATTTCATCAGTTCTACGCCTGTGCTGTGTCTGGGCAGTCCCCAACATTGCCCAGAACACCTTTTAAAGTAGCTGCACTTTAGATTCACCTGAGGAGCTTTTTCACTGCTGGCAGAGGCTCCATCCTCAGAAACTCAGAAACTAATTAGTCTAGGGTGGTCCCAGAGATCAATATTTACTAAGAGCCCCCCATCCCCCCCACCAGCTGATTCTAGTGTGCTGCCTAAGGTCTGGCCACTGAGGAGTCACACATTTCAGTTTTAAAAATTCACCCAAATGGCACTGTAGGGAAGCCCTGCCTCTGCCCCCAGCAAAGATCTACAAGTAAGACAGGTGTCCCTGAACAAAAACAGCTCTGGGAGAACTCTGGAGTCCACTGAGGAAACTTCAACAACACTGTGAAACAAAAATCCTGAGAATAACCACGCAAAAAGAGAAGGAAGACAGCTTCAATTTGCCCACTTCCTCCCATCCCCAGCTGGAACTGCTCAGTGCCAAGAGGAAACTTCCCAGCTAGAAAGAGTCCCCTCTCTCATCAGGAAAGGAAGAGCAGAGTGAGCAACCAGCTTTCCCAGGCTTTGGGGCACTGAACAAAGGTCCCACTTTGATTTCACCCTGCCCAGACCAGCAAAGCTGAGATGGACAGAGATGGCTTGAACAAGGAAGAAAAACATGGACTGCTAATAGCAGCCATGCAGCGGGAGTGATCCCCGTTCACAGTGACCTGCTCAACACACAAACACGGCAACTTTTGCCACTGAAGAAGGAATCAGTAGCGAGCACAGCTGCCACAGACCCCCAGCCAATTTCACTAGCTTTTGACAGGCAGGTATTTGTATTCACTGATGCCCGCTGCCTAAGTCCCTCTCCATCCCCTCCCCTCCCCGACCCCACACTGTCAGCCAGCCCAGGTTTCTGTGGGTGCATGAGTACAAGACACCGGCCTAGAGCCCCATCACTGAGCCCCACGATGCACATGCTCGGGCTATTTCTTCAGGTGCATTTGCATGCTGCTGGCCTGACACCTGTCACTGGCCTTGAATGCCATGCCCCTGTGGTGTGACCCAGCAGCCACAGGAGAACATGCTGACACCCGTGCACCCACAGTTGGCCTGGCCCTTGCTGCTTACCCTGACCTTCACCAATGGGTGTGTCTCCAACCAGCCCCTGCCACTATAAAGAAACCTGCAGATGACCCGAACAGCCAAGTGTGTACACCCCACCAGTTCCGGCCACCACCACTGTCTGCCTTGGTCCCGAGCCCCTGGACCTGGAGCCACTACTGAAAATCCTTACAGCCACTGCAGACCTCCAGAATATTTGTGAAGAACCACACAGCTGTCAAAGCTCTGGTCCCCAGAGGCCTGAGCAAAGAGACATCATAATGCCCCAGGACCTGGTGCAGTTACACAGCCCCACATTTGGCACCCTCCACCGCTAGCGCCAAGACCCAAGATGCTCCAGCATGCCCCACCTGCAGGCGAAATTCTTCCCTTATCAAAGTCAAGTCATAGTGTCTGGAAGACGTGACTCCTTCTTCAAATGCACAGACACCTTTGCAAGGCTACTGGGATCATGAAAATCAGGGAAACATGATTCTACCAAAGTAAAACTCAGTCACTGACCCCAAAGAAATGGATATCCAGGAATTCCCAACAAAGAATTCAAATTAATTGTTCTAAAGATGCTCAGAGACAAAAACAGACACAGATCAATGCAACAGAATAGAGAATCCAGAAATGGACCCTCAACTCTATGGTCAATTAATCTTTGACAAAGCAGGAAAGAACATCCAATAGAAGAAAAGACAGTCTCTTCAACAAATGGTGTTGGGAAAACAAGAAATGCAAAACAATGAAATTGGACCACTTTCTTACACCATACACATAAGTAAATTCAAAACGGATCAAAGACCTAAATGTGGGACAGGAATCAAAATCCTAGAGAAAAACACAGGCAGCAACCTCCTCAGCCTCGACCACAGCAACTTCTTGCTAGACACGTCTCCAAAAGCAAGGGAAACAAAAGCAAAAATGAACTAGTGGGACTTTGTCAAGATAAAAAGCTTCTGCACAGCAAAGGAAACAATCAACAAAACTAAAAGGTAACCTACAGAATGGGAGAAGATATTTGCAAATGACATATCTGATGAAGGGTTAGTATCCAAAATCTGTAAAGAACTTATTAAACTCAACACCCAAAAAATAAAAATCCAGTTAAGAAATGGGCAGAAGACACGCATAGACATTTTTCCAAAGAAGACATCCAGATGGCCAACAGACACATGAAAAGATGCTCAACATCACTCATCATCAGGGAAATACAAATCAAAATCACAATGAGATAGCACCTCATACCTGTCAGAATGGCTAAAATAAAAAATACGAGAAACAAGAGATGTTGGCGAAGATGCAGAGAAAGGGGAACCCTCTGACACTGTGGGTGGGAATGCAAACTGGTGCAGCCACTCTGGAAAACAGTATGGAGGTTCCTCAAAAAGTTAAAACAGAACTACCCTATGACCCAGTAATTTCACTACTAGGTATTTACTCAAAGGATACAAAAGTACTGATTTGAAGGGGCACCTGCACCCCAATGTTTATAGCAGCATTATCAACAACAGCCAAATTATGGAAAGAGCTCAGATGTCCATTGACAGATGAATGGATAAAGAAGATGTGGTGTATATATACACAATGGACTATTACTCAGCCATCAAAAAGAATGAAATCTTGCCATTTGCAATGATGTGGATGGAGCTAGAGTGTATTATGCTAAGCAAAATAAGTCAGTCAGAGAAATACTATGATTTCAGTCCTATGTGGAATTTAAGAAATAACAGATGAACATAGGGGAAGGGAAAAAAAAAAAAAAGAGAGGGAGGCAAACCATAAAGAGACTCATAACTATAGAGAAAAAACTGAGGGTTGATGGAGGGAAATGGGTGGGGGGATGGGTGGTGGGTGTTAGGGAGGGCACTTGTGATGAGCACTGGGTGTTATAGGTAAGTGATGAATCACTAAATTCTACTCCTGAAACCAGTATTACACTATATGTTAACTAACTAGAATTTAACCAAAACCTTTAAAAAAAAGATGCTCAGAGATCTATAAGAAAAGAACACAGGTAAACAATTTAATGATATCAGGAAAACAATACAAACAAAATGAGATGCTCAAAAAGAGACAGAAAATGTAAAAAAGAAACAAGCAGGTATTTGGAGCTAAACATATAGTACAGTAACTGATAATAATATAGTAACTGAATGAAGAATTCAACAGAGAGCTTCAACAACAGACTTCACAAAGCATAAAAAAAAATAAGTGAACTGCAAGACAGATCAATTGATATTATCCAACCAGAGATAAAAGAAAAATGAGTGAAAAAGAGTGAAGAAAGCCAAATAATCTATAGGATACCAAGAAAAGAACCAATTTTCAAATTATTGAAGGTCCAAGAAGGAAAGGGGGGGGGGGGAGAAGGACAGAAAAGAAATTTTGTAAAGAAAATGAGAACTTCCCAAATCTGAAGAGAGACTTGTGTATCCAAGTTCATGAAACTCACAAGCTAGTAAACAAAAATCAAAGAGATCCTCTCCAGGACACATAATAAAACTGTCAAAAATCAAAGACAAGGACAGACTCTTAGCAGCAAGAGAGTGGGTGGGAAAAAAAGCTTATAACTTACAAGGGAATTGCCATAAGGCCATCAGCAGATTTCTAAGTAGAAACTTTATGGCCCTGGAGAGAGTAGGAAGATATACTCAAAGAGCTGGGGAAAATATTGCCAATGAAGCATACCTTATGTGGCAAAACTGCCCTTCAGAAATGAAGGAGCAATAAAGGCTTTCCCAGACAAACAAGAGCTGAAGGAATTTCTTACCACTAGACTTGCCCTACAAGAAATGACGGAAAGTAGTGTTCAAGCTGAAATGAAAAGGTGCTAGGTAGTAACATGAAAATATACAACACAGTGATAAAGGAAAAAATATAGTCAGACTTGGAATACTCTAAAAATGTAATATGGTGGACTATTAACCACTGACCTCTATATAAAGGTTAAAGAATGAGAGTATTAAAAAGAACTACAGCTCCACTAACATTAATGTTAATGGAAATACAATATAGAGAGAGGTAAATTATGTCATTAAAAACATAAAAGGGGGGAGAATAAAATGGTAGAGTTTTGTTGTGATCAAAATTATCAGTGTAAAATAGATTGTGATAGCTAGCCTCATAGTAACCACACAGCTAAAAACTGTAAGAGATTCACAAAATATAAAGAGAATTGAAGCACAGCACTATGGAAAATCATCAATTCACAATGGAAAGCATCAAGAGAAGAAGAAAGGAACAGGGAACTACAAAACAACCAGAGAACAATAAGAAGGCATTAGTAAGTCCTTACCTATCAATAATTATTCTAAATAAAAATGGATTGAATTCTCTGATCAAAAGAGATGACTATGAACAGTTATATACCAACAAATTGGTTAACCTAGAAGAAATAGATAATTTACTAGAAACATAGAACCTACCAAGTCTGAATCAGGAAGCACAAATAACAATCAAGGACACTAAATCAGTAATCAAAAACTTCCCAACGAAGAAGAATCCATGACTATTCAGTTTCCTTGGTGAATTCTACCAAACATTAATGAAGAATTAATGCCAATCTTGTTTAAACTCTTCCAAAAACCCTGAAGAGGGCACACCCCCCAAACTCATTTTACAGCATTAGTCTGATACCAAAGCTAGATAAGAACACCACAAGAAAACTACAGACCAATATCCCTGGTGAATATAGATGCAAAAGTTCTCCACAAAATACTAGCAAAGCAAATTCAACAGCACATTAAAAGGATTATAAAATATAATCAGGCAGGATATATCTCTGGGATGCAAGGATAGTTCAATATACACAAATCAGAAAATAAGATATATCCCATTAACTGAAGGATAAAAATCACGTGATCACCTCAACAGATGCAGAAAAAGCATGTGACAAAATATACAACATTCTCTGATGATAAAAATGTTCAACAAATTGGGTAGAGAAGGAACATACCTCAACATAATAAGGACCATATATGACAAGTTCACAGCTAACATCATCATACTCAATGGTGAAAAGTTGGAAGCTTTTCCTCTAAGATCAGAAACAAGACAAGGGTGCCTACTCTCTCCACTCCTATTAAACATAGTACTCGAAGTCCAGCAAGAGTAATCAGGCAAGAAAAAGAAACAAAAGTTATCCGAATCAGAAAAAAAGAAGTAAAATTGTCTTTCTTTTCAGATGATATAATCTTATACACAGAAAATTCTAAAGAATTCGTCAAAAATATCCTAAAACTAATAATCAAGATACAGAAATCAGTTGCATTTCTGTAACAACAAAAAATCTGAAAAAGAAATAAAGAAAACAATTCCATTCTTAATAGCCTCAAAACAGTAAAATACTTAGGAATATCGGTAACCAAGAAGGTCAAAGATCCACACACTGAAAGCTGCAATTTTTAAAAATCAAGGTACAGCTGACGTACAATGTTATATTAGTCTCTCGTATACCACGTAGGATTTGACAATTCTATACAATATACTATACTCACCACAATAAATGTTCTTACCATCTGTCACCATACAACATTATTACAACATATATTCCCTATGCTATACTTTTCATCTCCAAGTTTTGTACCTTTTAACCCCCTTCACCTATTTTGCCTATTCCCAAAGCCCCTTCCCTCTGGCAACCACTAGATTGTTCTATTTATGAATCTGTTGTGTTTGTTCATCTTTTTTCAGACTGAACATATAAATGAAACCATACAGTATTTGTCTCTTATTTCACTTAGCATAATACCCTCTGGGTCTAATCCATGTTGTTGCAAATGGTAAGATGCCATTCTTTTCTATGGCTGAGTAATATTTCATTGCATATATGTACCACCCCTTTATTCATTCATCTATCATCCAACATTTAGGTTGCTTCCATATATTCACAGTTATAAATAATGCTGCAGTAAACACAGGTGTGCATATATCTTTTCAAATTAGTGTTTTTATTTTCTTTGGGTAAATAACCCAGTAGTGGAATTACTGAATCATATGGTATTTTTATTCTTAATTTACCTCCCTACTGTTTTCCATAGTGATTGCACCACAATTTATATTCCCACCAACAGAGGTTCCCTTTTTCTCCATATCCTTGCCAACACTGTTATTTCTTGTCTTTTTGATATTAGCCATTCTGACAGGTGTGAGGTGATACCTCATTGTGGCTTTGATTTGCATTTCACTGAGGATGAGTGATTTGAGCATTCATAGGTCTATGGGCCATCTCTATGTCTTCTTTGGGAAAAATGCCTATTCAGGTCCCCTGTCCATTTTTTAATGGATTATTTGGGGGCTTTGGTGTTGAGTTGTACAAGTTCTTTATATATTTTGGATATTAACCCCTTTTCAGATACATCATTTCCAAATATTTTCTCCCATTCAATAGGTTGCCTTTTCATTTTGTTGATGGTTTCCTTTGCTTTAAATATTCTCACTGCAAAAAAAGTAGTAGTAATTCTGTGACATGATGGAAGTGTCCATCATTTCAAAAAATTCTGAGTGGTGAAACTTCCTGGCAAGTCAAATTGATAGGACAAATGCTTAATAATTCAAATTCTTAAAGGGTACAGCCATTGAAACTTAAAGCATGATTCATTATTTGTTAAAATCTACCTCTGAAATTGTGACTTTATTTCCAACAGATAGCTCTGAAGCTCTCTTGAAATCAATGCTTCTACCGAGCTCAGGGAAATTTACAGTGAGAAATAAATACAATCTTAGAGTGTATTCAATTCACATTTCAAGTTTGAGTCTGAACATTTAAATAAACGGTCAATATTCTCCTGGAAGGGGGCGCCTGGGTGGCTCAGTCGTTAAGCGTCTGCCTTTGGCTCAGGTCATGGTCCCAGGGTCCTGGGTTCGAGCCCCACATCAGGCTCCCTGCTCAGTGGGAAGCCTGCTTCTCCCTCTCCCACTCCCCCTGCTTGTGTTCCCTCTCTTGCTGTGTCTCTCTCTGTAAAATCTTAAAAAAAAAAAAATTCTCCTGGAGGAATTCTAGAGCAGTGGTTCCAGGACCAGCAGCATCAAGCTTCACCTAGGGACTTGTTAGAAATGTGAACTCCCCAGCTATAACGGCTGAAACTGAGACCCCTTGTTTTAGCAAGCCTCCTAGGTGATTCTCTTGCCCACAAAAGCTTGATAATCATGGTCCTTAGCATTTCAATATGAAATGCCCTAACAAAATAGTAGAGGTAATGTCAAGTGCTTTCTAATTACACTTAGTCTGGAAATGGGGAATGCTGCCTGCCTTGGGTAGCTGCACGGGATGGGACCCAGCAACTCAGCCATGCGTTGGCTAAAGAGCCATGTCAACAGAGAGGGAGCCAAACCATGAGAGACTCTTGACTCTGGGAGACAAACTGAGGGTTGTGGAAAGGGAGCTGGGTGATGGGCATCAAGAAGAGCACATGATGTGATGAGCACTGGGTGTTATACGCAACTAATGAATCACTGAACACTACACCAAAAACTAATGATGAACTACTATATGTTGGGTAATTGAATTTGAATTTAAAAAAATAAAGAGCCATGTCAAAATAGGGCACAAGTCTCTGTTGGAGAGATAACACCTAAAGAAGGAAAAAGCAATGCAATACTTTATTGATACTTCCATTCCCCATATCCTCTTTTTGTTTGCACCCATTCTCAGTTTTATGATCTTGACATTTTTATTAAATCTGCTTACTTCCGTGGAGTGAATAATTTTGGTGGATTTCAAAAACAGGGTTGGTTGGCATGTGGGTCTAATGGGTTCTTATCTGAAATTTATTTAAATAGAAATCTCTTAACAAATATTTATGACCAGATCCTGGTTATGCTGAATGGGAGACACTAGAATGTGTAACTACTATCTCAGTGGCCTAAGACATATCGATTTATACGATCCTTGGCCAAACTGTCCCAGAGCCCAAACTGTGTCCCATATGCTGGGGCTTAGGGAGGTTAGGGTGACTTCAGAATACAATGAGGAAAGAGATCCTTCTTTCACTGATGTGAAACAGCTGCACTTCATCTTCTTGTCAAGAAGCAAAGCCTTGAAGTCACTGCTACCCTGTATTTATTAAAAGTTTAATTCAGAGGGGCGCCTGGGTGGCTCAGTCGTTAAGCGTCTGCCTTCAGCTTGGGTCGTGATCCCAGGGTCCTGGGATCGAGCCCCGCATTGGGCTCCCTGCCCTGTGGGAGGCCTGCTTCTCCCTCTCCCACTCCCCCTGCTTGTGTTCCCTCTCTCGCTGTGTCTCTCTCTGTCAAATAAATAAATAAAATCTTAAAAAAAAAAAGTTTAATTCAGAGAAATAACATCTGAAAATGGTTTGAGGGAGACCCAGTCCACCTACTCCGCCAGAGAGCCTCAAATATCCACCTGGATTCCACCAAACCAGCAGAGAGAGGCAGCAAGCCCATAAGAAGAGACACTGCATCAGTCCCTTACAAACTGCATTTGTGAACCATGCTTCCACATGTTGTCATTCCCTATATAGGGAAGCTATAGAAAATAACCCTGTGAAATGAGTCACAGCATCTCAGGTAAGAATGCTCATTGTATTATTGAATCCTTTTTATAAAATCCTTAGGGAAGTTTTGTCTCATCTAGGTATGTTTCTCTTGAACAATAAGTTTTCATCTTAGAAATACTGAAATTTGTAACAAACTGTATTTCCCTATATATGTCAGCTCAGATTAAATTTGAGGTATCTTGAAGGTGTATATGTAAATATACATATACATGCATTTACACACACACACACTCTCTCTCTCTCTCTCTCTTACAGGTTTCCCCCACTATCCAAAAGTAGAGTTGCTATGAAACCTTCCATAAGCCAAAATAGCATAAAGCAAAGAGGAAAAATTTTTGAGCATTCCCAGACCCCCAAAAATAACCTCTGTTAGGCTTTTCTGATACTGTAGGACACATCTTGCTAATGGATGCACAAACTAAGTCAAGAAAAAGCACAGATGCTCGCTCACAGATAACAGCCCAAAGCTCTGGTGGCCTGATGCTGAGATGCTGCATGTGGGTCCCAGGGCAGGAGCTGGGGCGGGCGGGGCGGGGGCCTCTCGCTGCTCCAGGTGTTGCCCCATAACAGCTCGCTGCAAAATGGACTCTGAAGGCTATTTCTGCTTCTGGCTTTTTTTCATAAAAGTGAAAATGCTCTCTGGATTTCTTTCACTTAGCTAGCAAAAACAGGTACGAATATAGATCTTTTGTAAAAGCAACATGGTGTAACACGAACTTTCAAAAAGCAGGGGATACACCTGTACACATCAATATTTGCACTCTACACAGCACCTGGAAAATGCCCTGCACCCAGTAAATGTGCGGCATTAGCTGGTCAGCTGACGAATCCACCTGCCCATTTCCAGCACTGTTTCCAGAGATGCAAGCTGGAGCAACTGCTTTACTCAATACACCAGAAATGTATAAAAAGAGAGGCTATAATTAAAGAATTACCTGTAAAACTGTATTTTTGATTTCGGAAATAGCTTTATCTCTGATATCCTCAAGCTGCTTCAGTGCCTGGGTGGCTTGCTGTAACTGTTCTTTACAAAATTCATCTAGAGAATATGTTCGAGACCTATCCAGCTAATTAAATGACAGTAAACGTTGAGTGTTGCAAAGTCAAAGTTCATTACAAAAAAAAGAGATATAAAGTATTATGGTCACACCTTCATGTCATAAAGAGCATATTTTATCCTTCCTTTTGTATACATTATGCTTTATATGCCAAATGCTTTTCACATTCTTCAAATCCAAACACCAGTAGTTAAACTAAATCTTGATAAAAGACAGAAAAATACATTCTCGTTTTAATTGTAACTAAGATTAAGCCTCAGCAGAAAAATTCAAAACTCGACGTATTTTTGAAATATCTATGAACCCAGGGGAACCACCAAATCCAGGAATTGCTTTTACCTTTGAAATCCCAATTATGTGTTAAGACTTAAAAACACGAGCACTAAATGTGGGATAAAGAGGCTAAAATTACATAATCCAAGTGACATGCATGCTCTACTGAGCTCATTCGAAATGTGGCCTGGAGAAATTCCAACACCTATGCTACCAAGCCCTGCCATACACAAACAACGTATAGCCCAGCATCCTTCCTCTTTCAGAATTTTCTCATTTTTCCCACATTCTGTTAATTCTCTTGCCAAAATACATTTTCATCAATAAATAGCAGACATCTTTATCCCTAGTTATACTGCAATGTTTTATAAATGCACACTTCCCTCAAAAAAAAAAAAATAGAAAAGTGCTGTTCTAGCCTTAAAATTCTGGATTAACTCTTTCTTTGTGTTCTCCTTCTCCTGGTCCCATATCTGGCTACCAGGTCCTGATTTTTCCAGTACATGTGTCTCAAAATCTCCCTTCCTTTCTGATCTCACTGCTAACCTCCTACCTGAAGCCATCCTTGCTCACACCTGCATTATTCTAGCACTCTATTAGCAATCTCTTTAACTCTGTATCTCCTTGCTTTCAGTTTTTCCCATAAACCAACATCACATTGATTTTCCTACAATAACATGTTCAGAAACTTTCATTAATTGTTAAGAATATGGGGTGCCTGGATGGCTCAGTCGGTTAAGCCTCTGCCTTCGGCTCAGGTCATGATCTCAGGGTCCTGGGATCAAGCCCCACGTCAGGCTCTCTGCTCATCAGGGAGCCTGCTTCTCCCTCTCCCTACTGCCCCCTACCCCCCATGCTTGTGCTCTCTCTCACTATCTCTGTCAAATAAATAAATAAAATCTTTAAAAAAAAAATAGGTCTCAGGGTGCCTGGATGGTTCTGTGGATTGAGCATCTGACTCCTGATCTCAGCTCAGGTCTTGATCTCAGGGTTGTGAATTTAAGCCCCACACTGGGCTCCACACTGGGCAAGGAGAAGCCTACTTTAAAAAAAAAAAAAAAGGATAGTTCTCAATGTTTACTCTGCATAGGAAATCACCAAGCGGGCTTGCAAAAAGTGTAGATTACTAGCACCACTCACCGCACTTTCTCCAAAAGGGGTAGGATACAAATTTACATTTTTATTAAGCCTTCAAAATACTGCCTCCCCCAATGCAATCATTCTTGAAACCCAAGTCCCAACTCTTTAGCTGGTTCTGTGGCTTTGGATAAATCACTGTCTCTCTAGGACTTGGTTTCTCAGTTGAAAGGGAAGGTCTGGATACAATGATCCACGTGTGCCCTGCGCCATACAGTTCCAGACACCCAGCCCCTGCACAGTGCCGGTTCATCCCGGCAGAACACTGGCACCCGCACGCACTCCACTCTAACTTCTGAACGGTCCCTTGTCCGCACTCCTGCCCTTGCTTCGTCCTCTCTGCCTCCTCCTTGTCAATCCTCATTGGTACCTGCATCCCCAGCAGTCCTAACATACAAGTGGCCACCTTCTGATTCCTGACCTCCATATCTCAGGTTCTCCTGGCTATGAAACTCTGTTCTCCCTCCAATTGGCCCTGGTCTTTCCAGACAATCTCAGAAACTCCTATTCTTGCTAACTTTCTTCACAACCCCCACTAGGAGTGCCCCAGCCTTAATGCCCAGGTTCCGCTCCTACTTCTCCCTTATTCTGTTATTCTTGGCCCAACATTCAAGACCCAACCTAACTTTCATATCAAACATATATTGAAAAGAGGACACGTTCTGCATGGAGCACTGGGTGTTATACGCAAACAATGAATCATGGAACACTACATCAAAAACTAATGATGTAATGTATGGTGATTAACATAACATAATTTAAAAAAAACATATTGAATGCTTTACTCACATTCTGCTGCCTGGCTATTCCAATCCAGCGTGGCCTAGCTCATAATGTGCTTCCTTCATGAAACATGCCCTGACTTTAACTGCTTCCTCTGAATATCTGAGGCAAGAATATTTTACAAGTATTTTACAGGTATTGTGTGCCAGGAAACCTCCCTTGCCTTATATTTTGCTAACTGGCTAGTTACAATGAACAGAAAAACCGAGGGACTACCTCTGGAATTAGCAATCATTTTTAAATGTAAAGAATTATCTCTTCCAATAAACTGTAAGCAAAATAAAAATAGCAGTAACTCATTTTTAGTTTGTATCATCTCCTTTGCATATAATAATTAACAGATATTTACAAATTGTCTGGAAAGCTGTGTTCCCTTCCTCTTGACATTCTGGGGGAAGCTGATAGGGTCTAAGGTCACTCCGTTAGCATTACCATCCAGCAGGCATGGGCATTCACAGATATTCCGAAGTCTCCTCTGCCTTACTGCCCACGATTAACCAATAAATTCTGCCCCTAAGTCACTCATAAAACAATCTAATATAGCTGCCCAACCAATCTCCTTCTAGAATAAAACCATATCAAAAATACTCCTCTATGAAATGTGTCCTTAACTTGAATGGTAATCCTCTTGAAACATTCATCTCAACATAGCTATAAAAAATGTACTTGATCTGTAGTGATTAATTCATCTTTCTTCATTATTTATTCACTCAAAGACTATTTATTAAGCATCTATCATGTATCAGCCACTGTATATAATCAATTCTAAAAGTAAGCTACTGATTTATAAGTATTAAACTTATTGTGTATAGTCAACACAATTTTTGAGTTGATGATCAAATTTATAACTTGTCCACATCCTTTTACTATTTTTAAGTCTAGGTGACTATCAATTTTACTTTTCAGTACCTTCCTCACTCAGTGAGTAAATGAAGTAAAAGCTGCTGGAATCCTGTTCAATTGTATATTAAACACTTAAAACATACACTTCTATGTACTTTAACCTCTTTAAAAGAACTATTCTATATAAACTGAATTAAATCATCCACTAAGAAGGTCACCCTTTCTTAGAATTGTGGAACAGATGAATTCATAAATTTAACCAAAACCTCTGTGTTGTAACTCATGACAATTTCTTGACAGGCTATATTGAGAGACTAGCTGGTAACTATCAATTGTAGTTGAGATAATTCTTTATAAATGATATTACACATTTAGAGTTTTGAAAATAGAGAAAAGACCTCATAACAGACTTTGGTTGAGTTTAGGGAAGAAATTATGTATAAGGAATGTTGTTAATTATTAACAATGACTATCCAAGGGAATAATGTTCTTTGCGAGTATTTTAGAACATGAATTCTACTCATGATCCATTTACTGATGGATCTAGCAGTATGAATTCCTTCGACTCAAAACTCTATTTGTCTTCCTGGTTTCCATATACAAACACTAGCGTACAGCAGTGCACTTCTACCCACCTTTATGAGGCATATGGCAGATGGATGGTCTTCGTGTTCGTTACCTTTTTTGATATCAACTGCATCTTCACAAAGTCCCTTTATATAAAGCAAACAGCCTTGAAATAACTCATCGGCCCAAAAAAGATGGCGGTACAAAAACAACCTGAAAGTTAAAAGAATTTCCAGACTTATCTCCCATTCAAAAATGAGTACAGTGAATTTAGAGGTACCCAGTATAATTTGTTTTGTATCTATATGAGGTTTGTTTGGCTGGTAATGCTGAAAGCAAGGCTGTGTACAGGGTGCGTTGAGTAGGAACAAAATAGGGGAGACAAGGGATGACGTTACGAGTTTATGCCACTGAGTTCTAGTAATTCTGAAATAGTAGGCAGTGACACGTTTCTTAAATTCTCCAACCAGCCAAATTCTAGAGAAGACAGGCCCTTCTCTTTCCTCAGCCCCTTCCTACTGTCTGGTCGTGGTCACAAAGGTGAGACAGACCACTGCCAACAACACAAGACAGATCGAGGGAGAAAGGAGCAGAATGGGAGAGAGAAGGCTCCAGAAAAACTGGATCAAGAAAAGCAAACTTCCCTGTGCAACAGTGTATAAAGAACAGGGGGTCTTCTGCCCTTCACTGATCCCTTGTGGGGTGGCTGATTTTATGGCTGATTTCTGTATTTTACACAAAAAATATAATTATCAGAAATTAGCCCCTTCCTGGCTTCCCATTTTACTGGCCAAAGCTTTATATACCGTGAGGCTAGTGAAGCTTACGTTCCATGGGCCCTTTATTCTCGCTGCCTGTCCCAAAGCCTTGTGCTGTCTGTCTCAAAGAAGGCCTCCTCACTACACACACCTCACGTAACCTGAGCTACTCACAGAGGTGGAATTGGTTCATGACATTCCCGAGTATCTAGTACGGGAAGGAAAAGAGATCACAAAAGACAAATGGCACATTCCAGAAAGTGAAACACCACAAAAATCAGACCCAATCTTGATAAGAGAATGATGATCAAAAGTCACACAGTAATGAATTCACATTACTCAACACTGTTTAACGCTTTCTTTTCTTCCCTTAAAAAATATAATTGATTTTATTTGCATATTTTAACACAGCTATGAGGAAACTAGGGAGGGTGCATTATAAAAATAATGAACAGTGGGGAAAGCATGAAAAAATTTAGAATTGTGATGGTGAGATCTGACAAGAGAAAAATAATGCATCATCTGATGACTATTCAAGCATAGGGGCTATGAGGAACTCACCAACAAATTCCATTCTATTATAACAGAAAACTAACTACATTCTCCAAAACTTTACTCACAAGATAGAACTTCTTGGTAATTAAAAATACACCACAGAAATCTATTAAAACCTAGGTCCTGGCTTCTAGAAAAATGGAGCAAGTGTACTTTTCACCATTCTTCCCTCTGAGCACAACTAAACACTGTGAACATCATACATGAAGGGAATGTAAGACGACCCTGACAGGCAGAGAAGATGGACCAGCTAGGAATGACATGGAGCTAAGGCGGACCGGCTAGGAATGACATGGCACTAGGGTCCTTGGGTTTTCTCATGCCTCCTCCATCCCAGGCTTGGAGTTGGAGAAACCAGCAACCTGGAAACACCAACAGGTGCCTGCTGTCCAGCTACAGGATCAGGAAAGGGGTAGCTGAGCAGGACAGAACATTATCAACAATAACCATTCTACTCCAGCGAGATACCACAGGACACAAAGGCCACGTGGACAGCGTGGAGTTCCACCTGTGGCAAGTGGTAACCAGGCTTCCCCAGCATTCCTCTGGGGGTTTCCAGGGAAAGCGGAGTAGGGAATCAGGAATTTCACCTTCCCTGGGGGGGAGGCAAGCAAAGAAACAGAAGTCAAACAAAGAAACAGAAGACAAAAAAAGGACTAAATGGAAATTTTAGAACTGAAATTTAAAAACTCAATACACTGTCTCAATAGCACAATGGAATGGACAGAGAAATCAATGAACTGAAAGAACAATAGAAATTATTCAATCTGAACAATAGAGAAAAAAATAGACTGGGGGAAAAAAAAACAACACCTCAGACCCTCAGGGACAGCAGGACTATAAAAAAGATCCAGCATTTGTGTCTGAAGTCCTAGAAGGAGAGGAGGAGGAGGGCAGGGCTGAAAAAATACTTGAAGAAATATGGATGAAAATTTACCAAATTTGTCAAAGGATGAACAAACACAGAGGTGCAAGAAGCCAGGGTGACCTAAAACAGGATAAAGACAAAGAAACCCAACCAAGACACATCAAAGTCAACATTCTGAAAACCAAAGGCAAAAGAAAAAGTCTCGAAAGCAGCAAGAGAAGAAACATGTATAGAAGAAAAGCAATTTGAAGACCATGGAGGCCAGAAGAAAGGGGCACACGTTTTCAAATGCTGAAAGGAAAGAACAGTCAACTCAGAGTCCTGTATTCGGCAATAACATTCCTCACTGGGAGGGAGATCAGGACACTTTCAGATAAAGGAGAAGCAAGAGATTTGCTGCCAGCAGACCTGCCCTAAAAGAATGGCTACAGGAAGTTCTCTAAACAGAGATTAAACAACAAAACAATAAAAGAAGGAACCCAAAACACTGAGAAGGAACAAGAACATGATGAACAAACCAAACTGAACACATTTTAAAAATGCAGAGGCGCCTGGGTGGCTCCGTAGGTTAAGTGTCTGACTCTTGATTTCAGCTTGGGTCACAATCTCAGGGTCGTGAGGTGGAGCCCCCCCGTGGGCTTCACACTCAGTACAGAGTCTCCTCTCCCTCTGCCCCTCACCCCTGCCTCCATACTCTCTCTCTCTCTCAAATAAATAAACCAATCTTAAAAAAATAAAACAAAAATAAAAATCTATAGACTATCCTTCTCTTGGGTTTTATAACTTACGTTTGATGATGGAAGCAAAAATGGTAACTCTTCTGATATAGTGCCAAATGCACAGAGAGGAAATATTTAAGACAATTATACTATAAACGGAGGAGGTAAAGGGACATAAAGCTAAGGTTACTACAGTTCAAACTAATAAAATGACGACACTAGTAAACTGTGTGTTATGTATATATAATGCAACCACTAAAAAGCCACACAGAAAGAGACATTAAAAAATTCTATAGAAAAAATCCAAAAAGAATTCTAAGAAATATTCAAATAATCCACAGGAAGAAGAAACAGAAAGCAGAGAGAAGAAACAGAAACCAAAAAATAAAATGGCAAACTTAAGTCCTAATATATAAATAATTCGATTGAATGTACATGGTCTAAATACACCAACTGAAAAAAAAAAAAAAAAAACCACAATGAGATCCTACCACACAGCCACCAGAATGTCTACAATGAAAAATAGTGATAATTCCAAATGGTCTCGGATGTTGCTGGTGGGTATGACAAATGGTACGATCATCTCTGAAGAAACCTGAACATGCAATTACCGTGTGACCCAGGACGGCACTCCCAGGCATTTCCCACTGAGAAATGAAGACTTCTGCTCACATGAAGGTTGATAGCAACTCTGCGTCTAACACGAAAACTGGAAGGCAGCAGCTGTCCTTCAACGAGGGGTGACTAATCACGGACCACTCGGCCCGCAGCAAAGGAACGCTGACACGGAGGCAGCAGCCTGGATGGAGCCCCACTCCCACAGACCGCAGACTGCAGGGTCCCACTGACACATTCTTGAAAAGACAAAACCATAGAAATGGAGACCCGAGTAGTGCTTGCCACGGGCTCAGGGGCGTGGAATGGGAGGGAAGGGCAACAGGAGGGGTCCTGCCACAACAGAGGTCTGCTGTACACTCAGTACGTCAACGCCACTGCGCTGGTCGCCATACCACTGTCCTACACTAGGTCTACCAGATGTTACCACTGGGAAAACAGGGCATCTCAGTATCATCTCTGTATCATTTCTCACAACTGCACTCAATCAGAGTTACCACAAAGTAAAAAGTTCAACAACAGACTATGGCTGCTGGACATCCTGCAAAGTAGGATTAACAGCCATCTAACTGCTGTGATGCAGTCATTCCCCTTCGGGAAGAAAAAGTTAAATCAAGTGACCACAGGAAGACATCCTAAGTGCTTTATAGTACTATGATTTCCTCATATCACAGATTGGCATACCGGGAAATACAGTGTTTATTATTATGTTTACATATAAATAGTGTTTAAAAATAAGATAGGTTAAATTTAATCATAAAGGGTTAAATTTTTTTTAAAGATTTTATTTGTCAGAGAGAGTGAGCACGAGCAGGCAGAGTGGCAGGCAGAGGGAGAAGCAGACTCCCCACTGAGCAGGGAGCCCGATGTGGGACTCGATTCTAGGACCCTGAGATCATGACCGGAGCTGAAGGCAGACCCTTAACCGACTGAGCCCCCCAGGCATTCCCATTAAGGGTTAGATTTAATCATAATCATAAAGTGACTTTCCAATCACTGAGTGAAAAATGACTTATACCTGCTTCCATACTACATATTTAAAATAAATAAAATTTTTAAAATTACATTGCCTATCAAAACTTACCTGCTCTTCTCTGTCTTAATTCTTCTAACATTCAATTTCCAAGTAACAAATGATTTATTAACTCTGAAAAGAAAAACATTTCTTACATTCCATATTCACAAATCATGTATTTATATAGAATACATTTAATAACATCTTAGGAATGCTAGATTCCCTAGAACATGTTTCATTCACATGTTTCATTCATAAATTTTACCTGAAGTACATACTAGATCATATCACTTCTCTCCCAAACTATCAACAGAACATAGAACAAGTCATTGTAATTCTCACAGACACATAATTTAGTTACAATATCCCAATAAGTATAAAAACTATAAAAAATATAATCTTCTCGGGGGTGCCTGGGTGGCTCAGTTGGTTAAGTGTCCAGCTCTTGATTTTGGCTCAGGTCATGATCTTAGGGTCATGGGATCGAGCCCCATGTGGGGCTCCATGCTCAGCAGGGAGTCTGCTTGAGATTCTCTCTCTCCCTCTCCCTCTGTCCCTCCTCCCAACTCAGATTCTTTAAAAATAATAATAATAAAATAAATATTTTCTTCTCTCTATACATTTACTATCTTACTATTTTTAAAAGAGACTCATATTTCAAGAAGAGTCAAGATTGAATTTCCAGTGATGATGAAAAGGTACATTGATAAGAAATTTTTGTATACCAATATGTAAAAAATTAAGCTAGTGTTTGTCATTTTGATATTTAATATTTGTGTTTTTGAAAAGATGCATTTATAGTTTTCAAAACTCAAAGAATCTGTCTGAGAAGGAATTTAATGGTGATGCCTGTTGGCCAGAGGGAGATTCCTTATGCAGCAAGAGGAACTGGTGGGGCCAGGATTCCCCAAGAGGACAACCCACCCATCTCACTGGCTGACTGAGAATCACAGAAGCCGGAAGCACCTCCAAAAGAACCCCGTGATGTCACGCAAACAGGCACAACTGAGGCCTCAGAAATCAGAAATGCCTCCAATCTAGCACTCTGACTTTAAGTCAGGCTCCTAGGGGGCATTCCAGCTAAGTTACTATCTCACTTTTCTCCAGTCACGGAACCTCAGCATTCCAGAAGACCCCTGGAAAGAATCCCAGACGAATCCCCCCACTGAAGGCATGAGGAGAATCCACATCGGGCCACAGAAGCACCAGGCCACAGAAGCGATGCCTCCAGGCAGGACCCCGAGGTTAAGAAGCTGGTGTTGCTGCTCAGGGTCACCCCTGCACAGCACACACCGCATAGCCAACAGAAGCCACCCACGCTGCAGATTTACCTCATTTTCTGCTTGGAATGTTACTTGTTACAATGTTAGTCATAAAAAACTTCACAGAACATATTAAAAATAAAATTCAAAAATCAAACGAAGGGGACGCCTGGGGGCCTCAGTTGGTGAAGCGTCTGCCTTCGGCTCAGGTCATGATCCTAGTGTCCTGGGATCGAGTCCCACATCGGGCTCCCTGCTCAGCGGGGAGCCTGCTTCTCCCTCTGCCTCTGCTACTCCCCCTGCTTGTGCTCTCTCTCTCTCTCAAATAAATAAAATCCTCAAAAAAAAATAAAATAAAAAAATAAAAATCAAATGAATTTATAAGTTTTAACCTGCCTAAACTTTAATTTATACTTTTCGTAACATGAATAAAGAAAATGAATCATTCTGACCATGGACTGACTGATGCTAAATGTCATATAAAAAGATGACTCATCCCAGTTCCAACTGTGTTTCGAAAGTTTAATCAATTAAAATTATTCAGAGTGGAGTGGACCCCAAGGATTTATCACAGGCAAGGACAACAGTGGAAAGTCCAACACTGACAGTTTAAATAAACAGATTCTGAGAAGAGTACTTTCCATACTATCATAAGCTGCCGCCCGATGGACAGGGATGCAGCCATCACACACGTTCTCGAAGAGGACCTGCTCAGAAGTGTGTCTCCGTGACCCACGTCCACTGCCACGTGACAGGTGCCGTCACAGGACCGGCGCCCTCGCGTCCCAACCTCTCCAGAGCTTCAGCCACACCATCTCTACCCTTGCATACACACTGACCCGTATCTGCCTCAGAACTTTTCATCTTGCCATACTGTCTGAAACTATTCTCAACATTCAGACCTCGGATTACATAGCACATCTCTGGCCATCCTATCTAAAGCAGCAACACATACACGTCCCTGCTTAACTTCACTTTACTACCTTTCTGGCCCTTACCCCTAGCTGAGATAATCGTATTTACTTGTTATTGATCTCCCTGCATTAGAATGGAAGTTCTCGAGGAACACAGACCTTGTATTATTTTTTACATGATTCCATCTCCAGTGCCCGTAAGAGGGGAACAGAAGTACCAGCAGGTATCTATTCTGTAAGTAACTTCTCTGCCACAAAATCATTCACTTCTCTTATAAAAACACTTCAACTCTTTATCATATTAAATGTTAACAATTTAAAATATTACCTCTCTCTTTTCCTAGCCTCCAGCAGATAGCAGCAGACCACAAGAAAACACAGACATTAGAAGATGAGTGCAATGGCACTGTACAGGGACAGATGGCAGCCACCCTCGTGGGGAGCGCAGAACACCCAGAGATGCGGAAGTACTATGTTGTGCACCCGAAACTAATGTAACATCATGTGGCAATGATATGCAAAGAAAAAAACTAGATATAAACACTAAAAGAACAAGCCTGGGACTTCTGGGTGAGGGATCAGAATCTCAGAAATCCTGGTGTCATGTCATGTCACGTCACTTAGAACTAGATAAATTTTTAGATGATGACCTTGAATCAACAAGCTGCCCAGCTCCCTAATTCTCTGATTTATTTTCCATTACAACATTCTTTCTCTACCTGATATTTTACATATTTATATGTTTATTTCTCTCCCACTCTGTTATTTGAGAGCAGGACATTTGTTTTGTTCTATCCCCAGCATCTAGAACAATGACTGGTTCATAGCAAACTCTCAATAAATATTTAATGAATGCATGAAAAACAAAAGGCAAATTAAGAGTTAACACGATGTTACCAACTGTACATTACATCCCGATGGTCTACTTTATAACTAGAAGTCTTTACCTTCCGATTCTCTTCACTCACTTCATCCCCCTCCCAACACCTTTCCCCTCTGGCAACCCACAACTCTGTCCTCTGTGTCTTTATGAGTGTAGGTTTTGTTTTTTAGGTTCCACATATAACTGAAGTGATATGGTATCTTTCTCTGTCTTATTTCACTTAGCATAATACCTTTAGGGTCCCATCCATATGGACACAAATGGCATGATTTCAATTTTTTTTATGGCTGGGTACTGCTCCATTGTATGTATACACCACATCTTCTTTATCCATTCATCTATCATGAACACTGTGGTTGTTTCTTTATCTTAGCTATTGTAAATAGTGCTGCAATAAACAAAGGAGTGCATATATCTTTTCAAATTAGTCTTTCCGTTTTCTCTGAATAGATATCCAGAAGTGGAAATGCTGGATCATATGGTAGTTCTAATTCTAGTATTTTCAGGAATCTCCATACTGTTTTCCATAGTGGCCACACCAATTTACATTCCCACAAACAGTGCACGAAGGTCCCTTTTCTCCACATCCTCATCAAATCTTAATAGTCATTCTGACAGGTAGGAAGTAAAATCTTATTGTGGTTTTGATCTGCATTTCCGTGATGATTAGTGATGTTAAGCATCTTTTCATGTGTCTGTTGGCCACCATATGTAGGTCCTGGAAAAATATCTATTCAGATTCTCTGCCCATTTTCTTTTTTTGAAGATTTATTTATTTTAGAAAGAGAGAGTGCGTGCAGGCGGGAGGGGCAGAGGGAGAGGGAGAATCTCAAGCAGACTCCCCGCTGAGCATGGAGCCCAATGTGGGGCTTGATCCCAGGACCCTGAGATCATGACCTGAACTGAAATGAAGAGCTGGACACACAACTGACTGAGCCACCCACTGCCCCTTCTGCCCATTTTTAATTGGATTTATTTTTTTCATCAAGTTGGATGAATTCCTTGTATTTTTTTGGATATCAACTCATTATATTTATGATTTGCAAATATCTCAACCCAGTCAGTGGTTTGCCTTTTCATTCTACTAATGGGTTTCCTTCACTGTTCAGAAGCTTTTCAGTTAGATGCCATTCCATTGGCTTATTTTTCCTTTTGCCGCCTTTGCCTTTAAGTCAGATCCAAGAAAATGTCGCCAGCGTCAAGGAGTTTATGATCTACTTCTCTTCTAGGTGTTTTATGGTTTCAGGTCTTACATTCAAGTCTTTAACCTATTTTGAGTTTATTTTTGTGTTTGGTATAAGAAAGTGGTAGAGTTTCATTCTTTTGCACGGTGCTGTCCAGTTTTCCCAACACCATCTATTGAAGAGACTTTTTCCCATTGCATATCATCTCCTTTGTCATTAATTAACCATATAATCGTGGGTTTATTTCTGGGCTCTCTATTCTGATCCATTGATCTGTCTATTTTTGTGCCAGTACCATACTGTTTGATTACTACAGCTTTGTAACGTATCTTAAAATCTGAGATTGCAATACCTACAGCTTTGTTCTTTTATGTATGGTATATAATGTCATCTTTAAAAATCTAAGTTTTACTTATTCCTTTCCCAAGTTTGGTAAGAAATGGATAAATTCCTAGAAACATACAACCTACCAAGACTGAATCATGAAGAAATAGAAAATTTGAAGAGGCCAATTACTAGTAATGATATTGAATCAGTAATCCAAAACTTCCCAACAAAGTCTAGGACCTGTTGGCTTCATTGGTGAATTCTACTAAACAGAATATTTAATACCTATTATTCTCAAACTCTTCCAAAAAAAAAAAAAAAAGGAAGAGGAAGGAATGCTTCCAAAGTCTAGGTGTTTTTTTTATTTCTTCTTTGCTTTCTTCAATGACCCCTTTGTTATTCACTAGCATGTTGCTTAAGCTTGTTTTTGTGGTTTTCCCAGTTTTCTTCTTATAATTGATTTCTAGTTTCATACCATCATGGTTGAAAAAGATGCTTGATATGATTTCAATCTTGTTAAATTTATTGAGACTTTTTTGTGGCCTAACATGTTATTTATCCTGGAGAGAGTACCACGTGCATGTGAGAAGAAATGTATTCTGCTGCTTTTGAATTAAGTCCATCTGGTCTAATGTGTCATGTAAGGCCAATGTTTCCTTATTGATTTCCTGCATGGATGATTTATAATTGACATGGGTAGGGTGTTAAAGTTCCCCTCCTATTATTGTATCACACGGTCTCTCTCCCTTTAGGTCTGTTGATATTTCCTTTACACATATTGGTGCTATGCTGGGTGCATATACATTTACAAATATTATATCCTCTTGCTGGACTGACCCCTTCATCATTATGTAATGCCTTACCTTGTTTTCTGTAAGTACTGAAGTCTATTTTGTATGAATACAGCTACAACAGACTTCATTTCCATAAAATATCTTTTTCTATACCTTCACTTTTAGTCTGTGTGCCTTTACTTCTGAAGTGAGTGTCTTTTTTTTTTTTTAAGATTTTATTTATTTGACAGAGAGAGACACAGCAAGAGAGGGAACACAAGCAGGGGGAGTGGGAGAGGGAGAAGCAGGCTTCCTGCTGAGCAGGGAGCCCAATGCAGGGCTCGATCCCAGGACCCTGGGATCATGACCTGAGCCGAAGGCAGACCCTTGACGACTGAGCCACCCAGGCGCCCCTGAAGTGAGTCTCTTGATGGCAGCATATACATGAGTCTTTTTCTTAAGTCCATTCAGTCACTCTACATCTTTTGATTGGGGAATTTAGTCCATTTACATTTAATTTTTGAGGGCAACTCCTTTGGGTCCCCTCCCCTCCTTGGGAGCTTTGTACTATCACTTTGCTATCCCTCGATAAACCTTGCTTTGCTGCTCACCAAAAAGAAAAAAAAAAAATTTTTTTTTTTGGTAGGTATGTACTTTTTGACCTTTTGTGAATTGTTTTCTAGCTTTTTTTTTAAATTTTATTATGTTATGTTAGTCACCATACAATACATCATTAGTTTTTGATGTAGTGATCCACGATCCATTGTTTTCGTGTAACACCCAGTGCTCCATGCAGTACGTGCCCTCCTTAATACCCATCACCGGGCTAACCAATCCCCCCTCCCCCCTCCCCTCTAAAACCCTGTTTGTTTCTCAGGTCCATAGTCTCTCATGGTTCATCTCTCCCTCCAATTCCCCCTGCCCATTTTTCCCTTCCTTCTCCTAATGTCCTCCATGTTATTCCTTATGTTCCACAAATAAGTGAAACCATATGATAATTGACTTTCTCTGCTTATTTCACTTAGCATAATCTCCTCCAGTCCCATCCCTGTTGATG
>NC_138374.1:77992045-78016132 GCF_054177405.1 Leptonychotes weddellii | reverse complement strand
TGAGACTCGTAAGTTTTACTATTAGATGTCGGGGAGTTGACCTATTTTTATTGACTTTGAGGGGGGTTCTCTGTGCCTCCTGGATTTTGATGCGTGTTTCCTTCCCGAAATTAAGGAAGTTCTCTGCTATAATTTGCTCCAATACACCTTCTGCCCCTCTCTCTCTTTCTTCTTCTTCTGGGATCCCGATTATCCTAATATTGTTTCATCTTATGGTATCACTTCTCTCTCGAATTCTGCCCTCGTGATCCAGTAGTGGTTTATCTCTCTTTTTCTCAGCTTCTTGATTTTCCATCATTTGGTCTTCTATATCACTAATTTTCTCTTCTGCCTCATTTATCCTAGCAGTTAGAGCCTCCATTTTGGATTACACCTCATTAATAGCCTTTTTGATGTCGACTTGGTTAGATTTTAGTTCTTTTATTTCTCCAGAAAGGGTTTCTCTAATATCTTCCATACTTTTTTCAAGCCCAGCTAGTATCTTTAAAATCGTCATTCTGAACTCTAGTTCCAACATCTTACTAATGTCCGTACTGATTAGGTCCCTGGCAGTTGGTACTGCCTCTTGTACTTTTTTTTGAGGTGATTTTTTCCGCCTTGTCATTTTGTCCAGAAGATAATAGATGAATGAGAGAACAAAATGCTAACAGGGTAACAATGACCCCAGAAAAATATACACTAAACAAATTAGAAGAGACCTGAAACTGGGGAAAAGAAAGGGAAAGAAAGAAAAAGGAAAAAAGAAAAAGATTAAAAAAAAAAAGAATATGATCAAATATGATCAGGCTGGTGCATAGATCAGTGCCACATACTAGATTTTGGGCATATTTTGGTCTGTTAGAAGAAAGTGCCTCCCAAAATTTTAAAGAAAGAAAAACTTATATATGTACAAAAATAAGGGTAAGTACGATGAAGGGATGGAATATGACTGTAAAGATGAAAATTATAAAAGATTTTATAACAGGAATTGATAAGTTGTTGGTTGAAAAAAGGAAGAGGATTTAAAAAAAAAAAGGGAGAGACTGTGATCAGGCAGGAAATTGGAACGAAGCCATACACTAGAGATTTAGGGTGTATTTTGGTCTGTTAGAAGAAACTGTATCCCAAAATTTTAAAAAGAGAACAACTTATAAATATATATTCCAAAAATAAGGTTAACTACTATGAAGGGATAGAATATGACTCTAAAAATGAAAAATAAAAAATATTTTTTAAAAAAGGAATTGATAAGATGTTGGTTGAAAAAGAGAAAAAGAAGAAAAAAGAAAAAGAAAAAAAAATTTTAAAAATTTACTTTGAAAGACTAAAGAATCATGGGAAAACAGCCATGAATTCTATGTGCTGTATTCCCCTAGTGCTGGAGTTCTGCCATTCTCATTGATCGGTAAACTTGGTCTTGTCTGGCTGTTCTTGCTGATCTTCTGGGGGAGGGGCCTGTTGCCGTGGTTCTCAGATGTCTTTGCCAGAGGCAGAATTGCCACACCCTTGCCAGGTACGGGCTAAGTCATCTGCTTGGGTTTGCTCTCGGGAGCTTTTGTTCCCTGCAAGCTTTCCGTACAGCTTTGGAGGATGAGAGTGAAATGGCGACCTCCCAATCTCCACCCCGGAGGAGCCGAGAACTCGGGCCCCACTCTTCAGTGCGCTCCCAGAGAAAAGCAGTCAATCACTCCCGTCTCCCAGGTCTCTGGCCGCACTCTGTGCTCACCTGGCCTGTGACCGAGCGTTTCTATCTCTGGCAACCGACCCCGTGTGGAGTCTCCAAACCCAGCAGATCCCTGCGGTTCGCTCCCGCGCCGCTCCTCCCGGGACAGGAAGGGAGTCTCCCCGGATTTGCTATTTGTTGGGTCTCTGCTGGAGGAGCAGGGGCCCAACTGTGCCGCAGATCATGGTTTATGGCAACCTCGAGCTGAGAGCCCACTCCTCGGCTCCGTTTCTGCAGCCGGCTTCCCTGCTCTGATACCTGGGAGCTCTGCTGCACTCAGGCACCCCCCGTCTTTCTGTGACCCCCAGGGTCCTGAGACCACACTGTCCCGTGAGGGTTCCACCCCCCACTTAGCCACTGGAGCGACGTTCCTCAGCGGAGTCGACTTCTAAAAGTTCCCATTTTGTGCTTTGCTGCTCTATCACTTGCCAGTAGCCGGCTGACGGAGGCTCCCTCTCCCCATGGTCTATCTTCCCGTATATCGCCTCGGATTCACTTCTCCGCATGTCCTACCTTCCAGAAAGTGGTCGCATTTCTGTTCAGAGAGTTGTTGCTATTTTTTTCTTCGATCTCCTGTTGAGTTTGTAGGTGTTCAAAATGGTTTGATCCCTATCTAGCTGAATTCCTGGGACCAGACGAAATTTAGGTCTCCTACTCCTCCGCCATCTTGCTCCTCCCCCTCCAGTTTTTTTTTTTTTAAGATTTTATTTGAGAGACACAGAGAGCTCACAGCGGGAGGAGTGGCATAGACAGGGAGAAGCAGGCTCCCTGCTGAACAGGGAGCCCAATGCGGGGCTTAATCCTAGGCCCCTGGGATCATGACCTGAGCCAAAGGCAGACACTTAACCAACTGAGCCACCCCAGGTGCCCTAGCCTTTGGTTGTTCAGTAGCACGTTGCTTAATCTCCATGTTTGCGAATCTTCCAGTTTTCTTTTTCTAACTTATTTCTAGGTTTTGTTTTGTTTTGTTTTTTTACCATTGTGGCAGAAAAGATACCTGGCATGATTTCAACCTGCTTAAATTTATTGAGACTTGTTTTGTGGCCTGTTGTGTGATCTATCTTGGTGAACGTCCATCCCACAAACACTTGAGAAGTTATGTGTAGTCTGCTGCTTTTGGATGAAATGTTCTACTACATCTATTAAATCCATCTGGGCTTACATGTTAACACCAATGTTTCCTTATTGTTTTGGGGGACTTTTTTGTTTTTGTCTGGATGATCTGTCCCATTGATTTAAGTGCAGTGTTAAAGTCCCCCACTATTCCTGTCTTTTTATCAATTTTAGGTCTGTTAATAATGTATGTAGGTGCCCTTATGTTGAGTTCATATTTACAAATGTTATAATCTCCTGCTCTATTGGCCCCTTTATCATCATCATTATATACTGACTCTTTGTCTCATTACAGTCAATTATGACCACAGCTTCTGGTTTCCATTTGCATGGAATCTTTTCCATCCTTTCATTTTAGTCTGTGCATGTTTGTGCAACTGAAGTGGGACTCTTGTAAGGAGCATATGGATAGGTCATTTTTTCTTAACTCCATTTGGCCATTCTGTATCTTCTGTTTGGAGAATTAGTACATTTACATTTAAAAGAATGACAACTGATTTCTGGCTGTTTTGTAATTCCTTTGTTCCTTTCTTCTCCTCTTGTCCTCTTCCTTTGTGATCTGAGGGCTTTCTATAGTGTATTCTTACATCTCTCTATCTTTTGTGTATCTACTATTGGTTTTTGTATTGTGCTTATCATGAGGCTTACATAAAACAACTTATATTTATAACAACCTATTTGTCGATAGCAACTTAAGTTTGAATGCATTCTAAAATTCTACATTTTTACTCCTCCATCCCACATTTTTATGTCTTTGATGTTCACAATTTACATCTTTTTTTTTTTAAAGATTTTATTTATTTATTTGACAGAAAGAGAGACAGCGAGAGCAGGAGCACAAGCAGGGGGAGTGGGAGAGGGAGAAGCAGGCTTCCCACTGAGCAGGAAGCCCGATGTGGGACTCAATCCCAGGACTCTGGGATCATGACCTGAGCCGAAGGCAGACGCTTAACAACTGAGCCACCCAGGCACCCACAATTTACATCTTTTTATCCTCTGTATCCATTAACAAAATTTTGTGTTTGTAGTTCTTTTTACTACTTTTATCTTTTAACCTTCAAACTAGCATATAAGTGATTAACCTACCCCCTCATTACAACATTATTCTCCCAGACTGTGGGTGCACCTCAGTATGCTATCTCTGCTCTGTGCCCTGGGGGACAGGGAGCCTGTAAGAAATGTTTCTTCACTTGTAACAGTTCACCAGGACTCACATGTGCAAGCCCCATGGTCACCAGAGCCAGGAGGTCAAAAGGCGTCTCCTACGTGGCAGATGCAAAAATCAGGGTGCCAGACCAGTGCACACGTTCCCACCCCAGGAGATCCCAGTGACCCAGAATGAAGCAGAAGGAGAGCACCAAGATGGTGCCCACTGGCCTCTGTCCCTGGACAGTACCTAGGTAGGCTCTTAGATGTGCCCCAAACAAGAAGCCTGTCCTGCAGGCTGAAGCTCCAGGACAAGCCAATAGGCCCCTCTCCCAGAGAGACTGGGGGTGTGTTTCAGTCTGCTGGGTCTGGGCTGGGCCCTGGGTGGAGCCAGTTAAGAACTCTTTCTCCACTTACTACAGGACTATGGGACCTGAGAGTATAGGCCCTCTGGCCACCAGTCAGGACATCTAGTGGTATCCCCAGGGTGGCAGCCACAAAAATCAGATGAGAGGACATGCTCCTTTCTGGGAGATACTGGGGACCTGGAGCGAGGGAGAGGGAAAGGGTAAGGATGGCATCTGCCAGCTTCCATTTTTGGAGAACATTTCAGTAGGCACTTGGATGTATGTTAAATCAGAAGCCTGACCCTCAGAGCAAAGCTTTAACATAAGCAAATAGGCCTCTTTCACTGAACAACTGGGAATTTTTAGTCTCCCACCTGCCTGTGCACTGGGCCCTGGGGTGGCAAGCCTGCACGAGCCCTTTAAGAACTGTTTCTCAGTTCAGTGTAGCCTTGTAGGTCTCGTGGATCCAAGCCCTGGCTTTCAAAGCTAGCTGGTTTGGGGGCTCATCTCTCAGGCGCAAGTCTTAAAAGTTGAGGTGCCCAATGTGGGGGTTCCAACTCTATGCTCCTCAGGGAGCAGCTCAGGATTGTGAGTTCACTCCTGAATGTGGGTTGCTGTACCACGGGTATGGTTTACAGTGAGACTGTGTCTTGGCCTCTCCTACCCATTTTGAAGTGGCTTTTTTCTTTATTCACCCACCGTGCAGGAGTTGACCAGCTAGTTTTGGGGTGTTTTCCAGAGAAAACTGTCACATATGTGGCTGTAGATTTGGTGTGTCTGTGGGAAGAGGTGAATTCAGGATCCTTTTACATCAGCAACATGAACCAGGACCTACTCCTTCATTTTTGATGACATTTTTTCCTTTGGCTTCTATGATACCCCACAGCCACCCTCTTGCTCATCACTCTCTCTAGCCTGACTCTGACCATCCCCGTGTGTGCACTGCAGCCACCCTCCTTTATCCAGGCCAGAGCTGCTACAGTTCTTTGGCCCTGTCTCTGTGTCACTTCAGACACTTTCCTGAGGCCATCTCACCCATGGCTGTGCCTTAAGTTTCCACCCACATAATTACTCCAAATGCATCACCTCAGCCCTGGCTTCTCTGAGCCCCAGACACATATAGTCAACTGCTTCCCTGACATCCCCACTGGAATGGACCGAAGGTAGTTCAAATGCAACATGACCCAAACTGAACCATGATTCGTCCCCAAATCCCTTCTTCAGGGCTTCTTATCTCAGAGAGTGGCACCACTATTCATTATACCAAACCAGAAACCTAGCTATCACCTTTGACACCACCTCTCTCTCACCAACCCATTACCCTAATTGATAATCCTACCTTCAGAATATCCAAAGCCTCGTAACTGAGCTCCAGTATCAATTCCTGTTCCCTTCCAATCTATTCTTCAGTCTGCAGCCAGTGATCTCTGCAAAGCAGAAATCTGATCGTGTTAACTCTTGGTGTAAAACCTTTCTGTGGCTTTTATCTTCATGGTATAACGCCCCAAATCCCTAACAAAGCCAACAAGCTGTTGCTCGGCCTGGCCCTTGTATTCCTATCCAGCTTGTACTTCTGCTCCCTCTTTACTGAGGAAAGTAACAGAAGGGTCAGGGTACTTCTAATTTCCACTCTGCTGGAAAGGAAGCTTTGTCAGGCCTGCAAACACTTAGCTAGAAGGCCCAGGCACTCTCTCTGTCTTAATCTGTCAGATAAAACATTCTTGCCCAATGTATGCCAAAGTTCTTAGGCTCCTTCAGAAAAGCAAACATACCATATTCAGACAGAGACTAAAGGCAACTGCAAGAAGCACCTACATGCTCTGGGTATATACTTAATAAGAAATTTTTAAAAAATGTATTGTTATTTAAAATCGTCAAGCTATGGTCTAGTCCACAGAGGGAACACTAATTTTGGCAGAACCTAAAAAACCTGAAAAGCAACAACATTTAAAGGGCAGATAAAGAAATAAAGATCCATGAAAGAGACCAAAAGAGAGCAGACAGAAAAGTAGACAGAGAGCCGACAGAGTAGTCTCCTCAGAAGTCAAGGGAAAGGGAAGGAAGGAAGTGGTCAAAAGAATAAAATGTTGTAGACTAGTCCAGTAAGAGAAAGATTATTTGATGTACAGACTAATTCTTTTTACTAGGAATTAGCCATGTGGAGGTATCTGGTGACACTGGGGGAGTGGAATGGGAGTCGGAACTCACGTGAGGAGGGAAGGAGAAGGAAGTGTGTGGGGGGGAGGGGGCCTGCTCTTTTCGTGTAAAAAGGCATCACAGGCCCAACAGTGGTGCTGGGCTGTTTGGTCGAAGACAGGGAGCCTGCAGCGTGTTTATGCATGGACAGAGAAGAGCTATCAGAATGGAAGATGACCCCACATTCCTGAAGACGTGGCAAAAAAGGAGCTGCAGAAGTGAGACAAGTACCAAAATGGGGCCAGGGAGCTGCAAGTTAGAGGTTTCCCTTTGATTCCTTCTATTTTTATTTTTTATAAAGTAGGAAGCATAATCAAGGACAGGCTTATGGTTAAACTGTGACAGTGTAAAGAGATGCAGTGAGTAATGAGAGGCAAAGCTCAATGGAGACATAAAAGGGCACCAGGCAGTGCTGAACGCCCCACTGATGCTGGAGACCACGATTCAGGAAAAGAACGAACCCATGTGAGTGAGAAAGTTTTCTGCAAAAAGGCTTACCGGTATGAGGGGGAAGGCCGGGAAAATGGACAATTATACTGAGTTGCAGTTCTGCCAACCTAGGAGCAGAGGAGGGAAGTGGGAAGAGTTAGGGACACAGCTAACAGGCTGCTGGGGGGAGAAGGGGCCATGGATGGAGATCAAAGAGCAAGCTTTGTAAAAGTGAGGATAGAGAAGAGCAGGGTAAAAAAGGAAGTGTGGTTGAACAAATCGTTTTACATACTGTTAATAGTGCAGTTGGGGGAAACAAGTGGAGGGAAGGAAGACGAACAGGGGCCCATGAAGGAGCAGTCAGGGCCCCGGCAGACAAGAGCACAGAGGAGGTCACAGCACAGCCAGAAGGCAGCAGGGCCTTCAGGGAACGCGGACCCAACTTGAGGGTCCTCACCTCACACAAACCCCAAGAAAGATGACATGCAGGCAAGAGTGAGGTCAACTCTAAGTTGCTCCAGAAATGTCAGATATTCTTGGCGGTGGCAGCGATAGCACTGTTATTTTTATGGTGAGGATTACTTAGATCACGTTCCTTTTAAGAGACAAGCTCTATATCTGAAGATCTCACCAACAGCTACGACTAACGAAATCAATAAAGTACCGAACTTCGTACTCTGAAAATAGACTAGTACTGCAATGTAGTTCACTCGTTATTCTTAAGTTAATGCTATGAAAACTTCTTTCCATCTCCATAAAAGAAAACATAAACTGGCATGCCTGGAGAGTAGTAATCTTGACAGATTTCTCCTGTTTCCTCTGACTTCAAGGGTACAGAAAGCATTCTGAATGTTTTATATTTCGAGGTTTCTTTTTCTGCTACTTTAGCTGGTTGATCCTCTGACAGTGTGACATCTTCATATTCTTGCTCTTCATATTTTTGAAGTCTAATATGACAAAGAAAGTAAGACACTATGGTTAACAAACTCTAGGACTCAAAGTTTAAATCCTTATACTGTACTTTACAATATGATATCTATCCTTTCAAGCAATTTTTGATACACTTTAAAAAGCAGATCTGAGGGCACCTGTGGGGCTCAGTCAGTTAAGTGTCCGACTCTTGATCTCAGCTCAGGTCTTGATCTCAGGGTTGTGAGTTCAAGCCCTGCCCTGGGCTCCATGCTGGATGTGGAGCCTACTTAAAAATTAAAAAAAAAAAAAAAAAATTTAATAAATAAATAATAAAAAATATAAAAAGCAGGTCTGAAACATGGAGAGTCTAGTTAAATCAAAAGAGGTCTGATATTATCATGGAAATTTTAATGCTGGAAAGGACTTAAGAATCCTCATCTAACTTAAAAGATGAAATATTAACCAATTAGCAGCAGAGTGAGGTCAGAATACAGTTTTTTGAAATTCAATACTCATATATTACCCTTCTTTATAAAACCAACACCAACAACCACCCTTATCAAGACTAAAACCAAATATTTCACAATACATTAGCCAACTGCCTATTTGTAAATGTTAGAAAATCTTTTCATAAGAACAGAATCCAAAATCAGTGCCTACAGCTGACTTATGCCATAGACCATATTTTTGCAAGGTGGAGGAAATGCAGAGCTCTGTAGATCCTCACATGCTGCTCAGTGGGCAAAACTACCCATTGGTATATTAAACAAAAATATTTAGTCACATGAATAAGAAGGCAAACTTTCTCTTCAAAGACAGAACACGACTTCTTCATACTTGTTCATGGATACCTTTATTAGGTATTCTTAAACCCTTCTCCCTTGAGCATTCTGAGTCCCCTTTGGTTTATAAACACCTTGAACAGTTTCCTCTTTGTTGAAATGTCTAATCCATATCCTTTTTTCTTTTTTTTATAGTGAATTGTATACCATTTTCTTAACAATGTTCAGAAGTTCTTTACACATTTTATAAGGTAATCTTTTGTCATTTTACATGTGCTAAAAACCTCTTCTGGTTTGGACTCAACTTCTCACTTTCTTGATGAAGTCTTCATAAATCTAAGTTCTTCACTTTAATATAACCTAATTTATCTATCTTTGCATCTACAATTTGTGTTTATTCTTTTCTTTTTTAAAGATTTTATTTATTTATTTATTTGACAGAGAGAGACACAGCAAGAGAAGGAACACAAGCTGGGGGAGTGGGGGAGGGAGAAGCAGGCTTCCCGCCGAGCAGGGAGCCCGATGTGGGGCTCGATCCCAGGACCCTGGGACCATGACCTGAGCTGAAGGCAGACACTTAACAACTGAGCCACCCAGGCGCCCCTACAATCTGTGTTTATTCTTAAGAAATCTGTCCTTACTTCAATCTTGACAAAACTCTTATTTTTCCAAATAGTTTTAAAGTTTTGCGTTCCACAAGTCTTATAGTTCATCCTTGAGTTTGGGGTATGATGTGAAAGTCAGATCCAATTCTCCCTGCTCCCACCCCATAACGATATGCAATTGTCACCACGTATTAATGAACACCCCCATCTTTTCCTTCCCTGACCTGTAACTCCAGGTATACAATTGTATACAAGTCTGCATCACTCCAAAGTATACAAGTATCCACCTCTGGTTCTTTATTTTTATTTGTCTATCCTTGTTTTTCTATCCCACTGCTTTAATTGCTATAGTTGTCACAGCTGTAGGTTCATGCCTCCAAATTTTTTTCTTAAAGAGTGCTTACATATCCTTGGCCTTTTGCTTTTCCATATAAATTTTGTTGCATTCTCAATTAAATTTTGTTATTTTCTCCACAAAGGCCAAACACACGATTTTTCCTAGGTACTGGGTTTTTCATTACTTTTTTTTTTTTTTAAAGATTTTTATTTATTTGACAGAGAGAGATACAGCGAGAGAGGGAACACAAGCAGGGGGAGTGGAGAGGGAGAAGCAGGCCTCCCGCCGAGCAGGGAGCCCGATGCGGGGCTCAATCCCAGGACCCTGAGATCATGACCTGAGCCGAAGGCAGACGCTTAACGACTGAGCCACCCAGGCGCCCCTGGGTTTTTCATTACTATTACAGATGGTAGTTATGATTAAAATTAAGTTTTCGATCTATTGCTGGACTATAGGAACGAAATTCACTTACATACACTGATTTTAAACTAGCAGCCTTGCTAAGTTAAATTAACTTATTAATTACAAAACTGTAAATTCTTTTGTACTCTCTTACTAGACATCATATCATCTAAAAATGATTATGGTTTGTTTCTCCTTTTTCAAACCTTCCAGCTTTCATCTTTTTTTTTTTTTTTCTTGTCTTATTGACTTAGGACCTTTAATAGGATGTCACACAGAAGTGGCAATAGCAAGTATCTCTTGCCACTTTTCTCAACTTAAAAGGAACACTTTTAAGACCCGACCATTAAAAATACTTGCTTCAGGTTTTTGGTAAATGCCCTTAATCATGTAGTTTGCTAAAGGTTTTTATCATTAAGAGATAATCCATTTTATCAAAGGCTTTTCTTCCTTTACTATATTAATGGTAATTGGTATTGATGCACTTTCTAATGTTGAACTAACCTTGCATTTTTGAGATAAGCTATTCAATTTGATCTTGGTGTATCATCCCTTTTTATATGCTACTGTAACCTGTAGGTTAGTATCTTATTCAGGGTTTTCTGCTTCTAAGGTTATGAATGAAACTGACTTAGAAGATTGTATAAATGGGGGCGCTGGGTGGCACAGTGGGTTGGGCATTGGATTCTTGGTTTAGGCTCAGGTTGTGCTCTCAGGGTCATGAGACTGAGCCCCAGCTCAGGCTCCGAGTTCAGCACAGAGTCTGCTTAAGTTTCTCTCTCTCCCTCCTGTTGCCCCCGCCCAACGTGTGTGCGCAATTTAGGGACAATTTTCTCTTTTTCTGTTCTGTGGAAGCAGTTGTATAAGATTGGAATTATTCATTTCTTGAATTTGTTAGAACTCAGAAACTCAGAAACTCTGGAAATCTGCCTGAGCCTAGTATGTGTGGTCTATGGGGGAAGGGGAAGTTGGGGAGGCAATCATGATTCATAACTACAAATTCAACAATTTTAGTGGATAAAAAGGAATGAAATCTTGCCATTTGCAATGATGTGGATGGAACCAGAGAGTACTGTGCTAAGCAAAATAAGTCAGAAAAAAACAAATACCGTATGATTTCACTCATGTGGAATTTAAAAAACAAATCAAATGAGCAGAGGGGAGCAAAAGAGAGAGAGAGGCAAATCAAGAAAGAGGCTCTTAACTGTAGAGAACACAGTGAGGTACCAGAGGGGTGAGGGTGAGGGGGGGGCTGGGTGAAACGGGTGATGGGGATTAAGGAGTGTACCTGTCCCGATGAGCACTGGGTGTCCTTTGGAGGTGCTGAATCACTATATTGTACACCTGAAACTACTGTAGTAACACTATGTTAACTAACTAGAATTTAAATAAAAACTTTAAAAAGTTCACCTTGCCTATTACTTATTGAGCCTATTTTGTTCATACTTTTCTTAAAACGTTGACATTTTGTTTCAGACTAATTACCATGAAATAGTTAATTTTCTCCTCTTTTTAACTGCAGACCCTTCTGTGCTGACGGAGCTCCCATCTCCCACCCCCTTGGTAGTGGTTACAGAGCCACTGCCTGGCACTGCTCCGCTCCCCCTGTAAAGCAGGGAGGCAGTACATAGAGAGAACACATGCTAAGCGGAGCTTCCTAGAGCTGTGCAATGCACAACCCTGACCGTCCACTTGTGACTTCCTTTTTCCTGCTCCGTTCCGTCAAAGATCTGCCGATTGATCGACAGTGGCTGCTTTTCCCGATTTTCTCTTTGATTTCTATTTTGTTAATTTCTGATACTGCTCATCTCTTTCCCTCGATTTTGTTTTGGTTTAGTCTGTTCAGGTTTTTCTCCTTAACTTCTTGGAATGGATTGTTACCTCATTAATTTTCCAGCCTATCTTGTTTGCTAATGTAAGCTGTAGACTATAAATTTCTCTCTGCACAGCTGAATCGGCTACACCACACCGCCTGTAAGTGCAACAGGATTAGCCAGGCAAGTTCAACTCCTTCTTGTTTCTTGCTTTTCTAGACTCAGTTCTACATTGTTCCCTCCTGGGGCAGGGCTCTTTCAGAAAAGTGTCTGTTTTTCAGACATCATATTTCCAAATGTAGACTGGTTTTCAAGTCAACCTCTTGTAACTGATGTCTACTGTGATTAAGAAGTAGATCTATTGAGATGTTTTGAGAATTTGTTTAAACAAGTTTTACGGTCTGCAATGAAGTCTTGTAATTGTTCCCTACGACCCAGTAGAGAATATGAAAGCATCTTTTTACTTTTCATCTGTTGGTACCCTTTTGCTTTCTAAGATGTTTCCACACATGCATTAATCCAGTTTGACATTTAAAAAAAAGACCAAAGTGTAGCCCATTTGCATTTACTGTGATTACAGTAATTTTTGGAATTTATTTCTATCATCTTATTTTTGTCTCCTATGTATCCTCCTTCTTATCTTTACTCTCCTACTTTCTATCTCTACCTTTCCCTTTTTCCTTCTGGAGAACTTTCTCAGCTTTATCTTTCACCTATGCTCTCAATCTCCATTTCTGTTATCACATATTTAATTTCCAAAAGCTATTTTTTTCCTCCAGATGTCCCCTATTTTTTATTCTCTTAATGCTAGTTCTTCTGTCACCTGACAACCCAGGATAGGCTTGTGCTGGTTGTTACTGAACTTTTCTTCTCCCTGCATGGTCTATTGTCTCCAGGCTTCTATGATTTGAGTTTCCGTCAAGCTATAAACTTTCCTCAAACGATCATGGGTCATCTGCTCATATTTAAGAATCATCACTGAGGCGGCAATGAGACCACTCTTCATGCACTGATGGAATCTGTCAACTGGAAGATTTCACTGTGGTATATCTGAGGCTTGGTTGAGGTTTTCCCAAGTGGCCTTATCTTTCCTGTTGGCTGGCCAGATTCCCAGAGAATAATATGCTTCGATTCTGGCTGTGAGCTTCCTCAAAGTCCAGCACAGGAAGAATACTAAGGTTCCCTATGACTTGGGTACAGTAATGTACTCTCAGCTGTGTTTGGTGTCCTCACATTCTGGATGCCTTCTGTTGGAACGAAGGAAGAAACATTCTCCTGGCTGAGTGAGGTTAAGGAAGGGGATCTGCATTCTGTTTCTTCTATAAACTGTCAGGTTATTGCTTTCGCTGCCACTGCCACTTCGAGAGGATCCTTAGAGGTAGGAGGTCAAGTGGCAGCAGGGATGAAGAAGCTGCTTCCGGGTTTCACCTTTCCACCTTCAGTTTGCACTGCCAGCTCTGCAAAATCAGTAATTACTTATCCTTCTGTTCCCAAGCTTCCAAAACGACAGGGGCAGCTCCCATGTGTTTGTCTCCTCTTTCCTTCTCTTGTGGGTTTACTCCTTTTTGATCACTTGGTGGCATTTCAGGAAGGAAAGCAGTAAGAGCATGAGTTCAACCCATCAGGTTTAAATAAAAGTCTGTTTCTTCAAGAACTTCCTCACTCCATCATTTTCTTCCTGAGTGGATGCTGATCCACTGACAGGAATGTGAAAAAGGAAGCACATGAATCTCTCCAACCTCTTCTCCGTCTGCTTACACCTAATCACCTTCGGCCTTCCCAGGGTTTTTCAGCTGTTGGTTAACTTCTCATTTCCAGCAACTCCTGTCTCACGTTTTTGGCATATCCAAGACTGGTCTGGGAAGAACCCGGTGTTAATCTGCCCTTCTTGTCAGGAACCCCTCCCTAAGGTTTGCTAAACTCCGGCACCCTCATCCATTCCTCACATGACACTGTACATTCTTCATTGTCAGAATGGCTTACCACTAGTCATATATTGTTGAAATTTTAATTTTATTATATCTTATTTTACCTTGCTTTTGTGTTGCTTTTCTCCTTGTCCATGTCTGGATTTACTGTTGTCAAATCAATGGGTATATTTTCAATATTTTTTTCTAAACAGAACTATGAAGTAACAGCCTGTAAAAAAAATATGTTCACGTTACCTTTTAAACATAAAAGATGCTTTCACAGCTATGACTATTGGTTTCAAAACTGCATATATGGTTCTGAACTTCCCACTAGGCTTAATTGAATATCTCCATTACCTTCAAATGTTTCTTCCATATAGTGTGCTTACCAGACCCTTCACTATGCTAGTTATCCTTCTCAGGGCAGCCTCCATACTGTCTACCTTCCTCTCTAACGCAAGGTTTTCTTTCTTACATTGATGCGTTTATGTACATAAAATTCTAATTTACCTTAAATTCCATCCTGAAGATAATGCTGAGTTTTAAGATCCTCTCCTCAGGGAAAATCATCAGAAAGAACATAGGGAAGTCAACAGAACTGGTGGCCTAAGCTGTTAAATTTGTTTCACCATTCACTAAGTTCTAAAAGGCCATATCCACATACTACTAGCACTCTTTTGACAGAACAGAACAAAAGGGAGTGGGTTTTGAAATATGAAAAAGAAGCATTCTCTTTCTGATTACTGAGGGAAATCTAACAAGGTCCAGAAAGCCTCCAAATAAAGAAAATGTGCTGCACAGGCATGGAAGGGGTAGAAAAAGCTTTAATTGTCAAGTGAATAAGCATCAGACAAATCAAGTATGACAGACTGAAATAGGCCAGAGGCAAGAGGAGTTCTTCCTGGAATAGGAATGATAGAAATTTCCACATCAAAAATGAAGCCAACAACACTATCAGTGCAGGACTGGTCTATCAGGTGATGAGACTCAGGGTGTAGAAAGGGTCCCGATCAGATCCAAAGACTGCCAAGAATGGCCACAGAAGGATCACTTACTGCAGCCAGGAACTGAAGGCTACAACTCTGGGGCCTACGCTTGAGACAAGGTTCAGATCCAAGAGACATTCCCACTACATTCAAAAGCATCCCTGAATCAAACACATTCTGGATTTACAACAGAGTAGAGGTCAGAAGAATTCTTCTGAAAAAAGGCCAAAGAGTAAATACTTTAGGTTTGTGGACCAGAGGGCAAAAATCAAAGATATTACACATTATTCATACAGCGAGAGAAAACAAATTTCCACAAATGTTTTATTGATGAAATTCAATATGACAATAGTTGAATACAATTTTTAAAAATACTCCTATATATTAATGAAGAACACAGAATTCTTTTGAGAAGGGTAACATGTTACATACTGGGATTCAATGTGTTATTTATCATCAAATTGCTTGCCATTATTCCTTTATAAAAACCATTCTTAGCTTGCAGACCTACAAAAACAGGTGGCAGACCAGATTTGACCAATGGGCCATCATATGCCAGCCCCTACAAGAGAGTATATGTTAACTGCAACATCTACTTTAACTTTGGAGTAGCTTGTATTTCCATGCTATCATCATCACTACCAAACATCCAAAAAAAAAAAAAAAAGAGAGAAAAGTTGTTTGATCTCACTATTAATCAAACGGTATAAAAAATCAAATGAGTTATTCTTTTTTCCTATCAGACAAGTGAAAAAATCAAGTTAACCTCACACTTCTTCACAGCAACATACAAATGCCAGAACATTTCCTCAGGAGAAAAGAGTGGCTTAGGAAGTTTACACAGAGCCAAGTTTTCATGTAAGTATGAAGCTAACAAATATTTTCACACATGCAAAATTCAGTAAAGAGATCATCCATGAACCCTTCTTGTAAAATGTACGTGATAATAAATTCTACCCTCACGTGATGAAGGCAAAATATGGTAATAAAGAAAATAACAGGAAGAGCATTAAATTCATTTAAGCACAGAAGTAGGTCAAAACAACTATAGAGCTTCTGATACAAAGCAGTACTTTGGTAGTATAGAAATAACAGTGTAAGTACTAATCAAGAGAGAAGAGGAGGTAAGTGGAATATACAGAACATAAGCGCTCTTCATCTTTCAGATACACAGAGATCAAAAGATACTACTTAAATGTGATAAATAAAATAACAGAAATTTAACTATATTATTTAAAAGTATAAAGGTACCCATAAAAAGAACTACAATTATAACATATGGAATAAACATTAGGGGGTATGAGGTATCAGATAAAAAGTAAATGCATTAATTATGTTCTAGTTTCTTCATTTCACAATGTAGAGCCAACAAATGCTACCTAAAGTGCATAGATCACAAAACAAAGGTTGAAATATATATGATGTTATAAGTCTAGAAGAACTAAAATGATGCATGAACCTTCCCAAATATCAGAAGCAAAACATAACTATGTATTTACACAAAACAGGGATTTAAAACATCAAAAAAATAAAGGACAGCTGTGTTCGACTTTAGTAGGTTGCCTAGATAAAATTCATTCCCTCCTTCCCTTTCCCAAACAGTATTCTGATTTTTATTCAGGTAGATCTGAACAAATTGTCAAAAAAGGGATAGAGATGAAAAAAATGAAAGGACAAGTTAAATAGTAGACAGGAGAGAATGATAAATCTGACATTAATACACATCAGAAGTCTGGAAGAAGAGAGAAAATGGGGAAAATAATGACTGAGTTTTCTGAACACCAACCTACAGTTCCACAAAGTCCCGCCAATTCCAGGCAGGATGAACATACAAGTGTACACATGCACGTGTACACACACACACCCCTCCAACACAGTGGAACTGTAGAATGCCAAAGGCAAAGAGGAGATCATAACAGTAGCCAGAGACAGGTTAAAGTGAAACACAGACTAAGTTTGGGCTTCTTGATAACGTGCGCATGCACACACACATGCACACACGCAAACTAAAACAGTGATATAACCTCTCCAATGTGCTATGGAAAAATAACTGTCAATTTAGAAGTCTATACGTGGCAAAAATGTTTTTCAAAGATGAAGGCAAAATAAAGACATTTCAGGCAAATAAAATCAACTGACATACATAAAATGTACCGTAAAGGACTTCAAAAAGAAGGACTATGATCCTGAGATGACAGGTCTAAGATGTAAGAAATTATCTGCAGAAGTAATGAATATGTGTAAAGCTAAATAAACACTAACTGCATAAAAGAGTAATTACTTTTTGTGGGATTAAAAGTGAGAAGGCACTATAGTACACGACAAACAACAGCATAGAGGTCAGGAGGAAGATTTTTGATTTTTCTGGAGGAAGATGGAAAATAATTAAATTTACACTTTGGTAAGTTTAGCATACATCTTAAAACTTCTATGGTAACCACAAAATAAGGTAGCAGAAATAAACCAAAACATATTAATAATTAGTCAATACAAATGCACCAAATTTTCTAAAAAGACAAAGACAGAAAAACGGGGGGAGGGGAAATCCAGTTATATCTTATTTAAAAGACAAATCTGTAAAACCAAAGGATACAAAAAGAATGCAAGAAAAGGACAGTAAAAAGATAGATCAGGCAACTATTAGGCAAAATAAAGATATTATAGCTATATTTCTATCACAAAAGTAGATATCAAGGTAGAAAGAGTCACTAGACATAAAGAAGTTCACTACATAATGATTAAGGTTCATTTCACCAGGAAAATAAGACAGTTCTGAACTTCCACCTAACAACATAACTTCAAAATATGTAGTACAAATATGTAACACAAAATACATAATTCAAAAACTGGCAGAACCATAAGGAGAAACAAATAAATATAGTAGATAATAGACCATCGTAACAAATTCATTTCAGTTAATCAGGCCAACCCCCTCTGTCACCAAAACGAAACACAAACAAAACCAGTATACAGACTTTAATAATCTAATTTTAAAGCCTGACTTAACAAATACACTATGTACAACTCGAGAAGTGGAGAATGCATGTATTTTATTGTGCACATGGCACAGTTTCAAAATTAACCACCTACTGGGTCATAACGTAAGTCCCAACAAATTTCAAACACTTTATCATCATATAATCCAAATTCAATGACCACGTTGTGATCAGATTAGAAATAAGGCGATAAAGAGTGAAATCCCATAAATCTGGAAATGAAGAAACACCTGTCGAAATAACTCATGGTTCAAAGAATGATAATGAAAATTGCAAAATATTAAGAGCTAAATGCTAAGATATTAAATTTTAAAACTTGTGAGATGCATCTCAAGAGGTACTTACAGGTAAATAAAAGCCTTAAACACTTACACCAGAAGAAAGGAAAGACTATCGAAAGAAGTTAGAAAAAGCAAAACTTTATAAATCCTAAGAAAGTAAAAAGAAAAAAACAAAGATGAGAGCAGGCCTCTGGACATCAACAAGGTAATGGGAGTAGGAGATATCACTCGTCCCCCCCCACCCCCCATAAAAAAGGACAAAGAGACAGCTACCCATGAACAAAAATAAGCCTGGGAGAGCTCGAGTCCAATTAAGAACTACAGCAATGCAGTGGGAGAAAAAGAGAATAACTCTACAGAAAGGATCCCTGGGGAGACTGGCTGAGCTCAGAGGCTGGCCAAGAACAAAGAAGGTGGGCTGTCTGTATCAGTCACACGGGAGCTGCCATCCAGTCCCCAGTGGCATGTTCTGCAGAGGACCCTGGTAGCCTTTGCCACTGAGGATCTCAGCAGCTCCTACAACAGCGCAGACTCCACACAACGCTCCTGGTGGAGGATCCTCTAGTGTCTGTTGTGTGGACCCCACCATGCTGCTCCACAGAGAACACCAGAAGCATCAGCTACCAAGATCACCAACAGGCACCACTGCCATGAAACACCAGAGAGGGAGACTCTGCTGCCCCAGGACCAGCACAGCCACACCCCAAGCCCTACACATGCCTTGGTTCCACACGTGTGCACACTTGAGACTCCGTCTTCTGGGCTGCTCTGTACAGGCCCATGCTCCAAACCCTAGCCCCATGGCTGCTCTGCAGGCATCTCCGTGGCAGGCCCTGGAGCCACCGCTGCTGGGGGGTAACCAGCCACGAAGACTCAGAGCTTCTGGTACCCCAGAAGTGCCCAGACACCAGACACCAGTATCACCACCACTACGAGGGCCCTCAGCCCTGTGCCAAGAGGGATCTCCTGAACCATAACACCCTGCACAAGGGGAAAAAGGACCAGGAATTCTCTAGCACACTTCACTAGCAAAGACCTTAATAGTCCCCACTGCCACTGTGAACACTTGCAGCCGTGCCCACTGAGAACCCCTAAAATCTACACCAACACTGATCTCACTGAAAAAGCTACAGGGAAACTATGTTGTAGGGTCCTCCCTAGAGCCAGAACTGCCACACCCCACCAAGCGGGTGCCTTTGCACCCACCCACAGGTGGTCTGGAACCACCAAAACCAGTCCCTAATTCTGGAAGAGATGACCGCTCAATGAAATTATTGGACATCAATATAAAGCTACCACAATTAAGGAAACATGACACCACCAAAGGGATACAGTAATTTTCCACTCACAGGCCTCAAAAAATGGGAGACGTATGAATTGCTGGACAAAGAATTCAAAATAATTGTTTTAAGGAAGCTCAGTGAGCTACAAGAGAACACAGACAAACAAAATCAGAAAAATACAAGAACAAACTAAAAGGTCAACAAGAGAAAGAAATCATAAAAAGGAACCAAACCAATTCTGTAGCTGAAGAATACAATTAATGAAAAGAAAACGCAGTAGCATCAACAGAAAACTTGATCAGGCTGAAGGAAAAAAAAATCTGTGAACTCAAAGACAGATCATTTGAAATTATCCAATCAGAGAAAAAGGAAGAAGAATGGAAAAGATTAAAGAAAGCCTATGCAAATTGTGAGATACTATCAAGTAAAACGATATTAGGATATGAGAGTTCCAGAAAGAGAAGAGAGAGAGGAGCAAAAAGCTTTTTTAAATAATGGCTGAAAATTTCCCATATATGGGGAGGGCGAAAGGTGGGACATCCAGGTGCATGAAGCTAATAAGTCCCCATACAGATTCAACACAAAGAGGACTTCACTAAGATACACTGTATTAAAACTGTCAAAAATCGAAGACAGAGAATTTTGAAAGCAGCAGAAGAAAAGAAACTCAACTTGTAAAAGGGAACTCCCATAAGGCAATCAGGGGTTTCTCAACACAAACCTTGCAGACCAGGAGAGAGTGGGATGATATATTCAAAGTACTGAAAGAAAAAAAAAAACTGCCAATGAAGAATTATTTTACCCAGAAAAGTTGTCCTTTAGAAATCAAGGAGAGATAAAGACTTTCTCAAACAAAAGCTGAAGGAGTTCATCTCCATTAGACCTGCCTTACAAGAAATGCTAAAGGGAACTCTTCAGGCTGAAATGCAAGGTTGCTAATTAGTAATACGAAAACATATGGAAGAATAAAACTTACCAGTAAAAGAATATAGACAAATTCAGAATAATACCATAATAGCATTATACAAATTACTTAACTCTAGTATAATGATTAAAAGATACAAGTATTAAAAATAACTAGAGCTAAAATAATTTATTAATGTATACATAATATAAAAAGATGCAAACTGTGACATCAAAACCATAAAATGTGTGGTGGGGGGGAGAAGAAAAAGGTATTTTGTATACAATCAAAGTTAAGTTGTTTCCAGCTTAAAACAGACTAGCATTACTAGAAGTGGTTTTACATAAGCCTTTTGGTAACCTATAGTAGACGCATAAAAGGTAAAAGAAAAGAATCAAAGCATACCACTCTGGGAAATCATCAAACCACAAAGGAAAATGGCAAAGGAGGTAGCAAGTAACAAAGGAACTATAAAATAGCCAGAAGGGGCACCTGGGTGGCTCAGTCAGTTAAGCGTCTGCCTTCAGCTCAGGTCATGATACCAGGGTTCTGGGATCGAGCCCCACATCAGGCTCCCTGCTCAACGGGGAGCCTGCTTCTCCCTCTGCCTCTGTCCCTGCTCATGCTCTCTCCCTCTCTCTCTCTGTCAAATAAATAAATAAAATCTTTTAAAAAAATAGACACATAAGCCAATGGAACAGAACAGAGAGTCCAGAAATAAACCTACACATATACAATCGACTAATTTTTGACAAGGGCACCAAGAACATACAATGAGGAAAGGATAGTTTCTTTCATAAACGGTGTTAAGAAAATTGGATATTCCAATACAAAAGAATGAAACTAGACCCCTTATACCATACACAAAAATTAACTCAAAATGCATTAAAGACTTATATTTAAAACCTGAAATTGCGAAACTCCTGGAAGAAAACATAAAGCTCCTTGGCATTGGTCTTGGCAATGATTTTTTAGATATGACACCAAAAACACATGTAATAAAAGCAAAAGTAAACAAGTGGGACATCAAACTAAAAACCTGAACAGCAAAGGAAATAATCAACAAAATGAAAGGCAAACTACAGAGTGGGATCAAACTACATGTAAAAAGGAGTTAATACCCAAAATATGTAAGAAACTCAGACAACTCAATAGCAACAACATCCACAAATTATTGGATAAAAAATGGGCAAGGGACCTAAACAGACATTTTTCCAAAGAAGACATCCAGACGGACAATAGACATGAAAAGATCCTCAATATCACTCATCATCAGGGAAATGCCAATCAAAACCACAAATACCACCTCCCACCTGTCAGAATGGTATCAAAAAAGCAAGAAATAACAAATATTGGTGAGGATGTGGAGAAAAGGGAAGGCTTGTGCACTATTAGTGATGTAAATTGATGCAGCCACTGTGGAAGTTCCTCAAAAAATTAAAAATAGATGGGACGCCTGGGTGGATCAGTCAAACATCTGCCTTGGGCGCAGGTCATGATCCCAGGGTCTTGGGATCAAGCCCCGCATCAGCGGGGAGCCTGCTTCTCCCTCTCCCTCTGCTGCTCCCCCTGCTTGTGCTCTCTCTCAAATAAATAAATAAAATCTGGAAAAAAAAAAAATAGAACTACCACGTGACCCAGCAATCCCACTTCTGGACACATATCCAAAGGAAATGAAATCAGTACCTCAAAGAGACATCTGCAATCCCATGATCACTGCATTATTCACAACGGCCTAGATATGAGACAATTTAAGTATCTGTCAGCAGATGGATGAAGAAAATGTGGTATATATAAATATACAATGAAATATCATTCAAACTTTCAGCTATAAATGAATAAGGTCTCCAGATCTAATGTATAACATAGTGACTACAGTTAATAACACTGTACTGTAAACTGAAATTTGTTGAGAGTAGTAATTAAATATTCTCACCAAAAAAAAAAAAATTTTTTTTCTTCTGACACATGCTACACCATGGATAAACCTTGAAGACATCACACTAAGTAAAATAGGCCAAACACAAAGAACCAATATTGTATGCTTCTATTTATATGAGATGCCTACAACAGCCATATTCACAGAGACAAAAAGTAGAATAGAGATGACCAGGACCTGGAGAAAGGGGTAATGGGGATTTACTGTTTAATGGGTATGGGATTTCAGTTTGGGATGATGATAAATTCTGGAGATGGATGCTGGTGATGGTTACAGAACAGTATGAATGCTGCTGAACTGTACACTTAAAAATGATTAAAATGATGAATTTTATGTTGTGCATATTTTACTACAATAAAAAAATAAAGGAACAGAAAACACTATAGCACGCCAATGCAAACCAAAAGAAAACTGGTTAACAATATTATGCCAGACAAAATAGAGTTTAAGGGAAAAGCATTAATAAGGAGAAATTGAAATCTCAACAATAATACTAGAAGGGACAATCAAGAAGCTACAACTTATAACTTTTATATAACACTGCCTCAAAATTCATAAAGCAAAACCAGATAGAATATTTGACATTTCACAAAAACGGTCATGGTGAGATATTTTAACACACCTATCTCAATGATTTACAGATCAAGTGAACAAAAAAGTAACAAGTAAATAGATCTGACCCTCACGAATAGGCTTGACCTATTAAAGAACTCTGTACATAACAAGGAATTTACTTTTCAAATCCCATAAGACATTTATGAAAATTGACCACATCCTAAGTAACAAAAGACTTCACAAATATCAGAGAATAAATATTATGCAGACCCCAGTTTCCAGTAGAGCACAAATAAATAAGTCAACAAAAATACTTTCAAAAATGTACCATATTTGGAAACTTGAAATAGCACTCCTAAATCAACCATGGATTAAAAAGAAAATAAAACTGGAAATTACTCTCTAGAACCATTCAACAATTAAAATATCACATATTCAGGGGCACCTGGATGGCTCAGTCTGTTAAGCTTCTGCCTTTGGCTCAGGTCATGATCCCAGGGGCTCCCTGCTTAGCAAGGAGCCTGCTTCTCCCCCTCCTTCCCTCTCTTGCTATCTCTGTGGCTATCTCTGCCTGTCTCTAAAAAATAAATAATCTTAAAAGAAAATCACATATTCAAACTTGGTGGATGGCAGCTTTAGTAGTTCTTAGAGCTTAGAAATTAAAATTTAAGAGTACTGAATGCATTTACTATTTTAAAGATTAATTTGTTCAATAAAGAGGCCAGAATATGAACAAGCTAAAAGTAGAAGAACTTAACAGAAACAGAATAATCAAGATTAATAAAACTAAAAGCTGATGAGGGGGAAAAAAACAGTACTCAAAAGGCTCCCTTTTACCCCAAAGAAGTAAAAGACACCAGACCAAAGGAGCTTTACAGGTGAGCTTTATCAAATATACAAGGAACAGAAAATCCTTACACTATGCAAACACTTTCAGAAATAAAGGAAAACTATTGAACCCACTTCTTGAAAAGTAAAAGCAATGCTTCCCAAAACAGACGAGACAGACAAGAACAAGCACATGCACCAAAAAATTTATAGACAGTAACACTCCTGAACATAAATGCAAATATCCTAAACAAAATATTAGCAAATCAAATCCCAAGTGTCAATGTATATACATGTGATATATGTAGATTTATAGCTATCTTAGTGGAGTCTATCTCACGAACGCAAGCACAATATCTACGGATGTTATTAATGTAATCCAACATGTCAACTTATTACAAGGGTTATCTAAATCTCTCCATTAAACGACATATATGCTCATTTATTTCTGTGTGTGTACATGTAGATGCGTATGCATATACTACGCAACCAGGAGGTGCACCGCTGTTCAGAGTTCATTACTCAGTTATGACTGAAAAACAAAACTCCAAACTCAGGAACCTAGGAACAGAACAGAGATCACTTGGCCTGACAAAGGGCAAATAAACCAGCGCCGTGAG
>NC_138374.1:77907669-77991945 GCF_054177405.1 Leptonychotes weddellii | reverse complement strand
AGGCGAAGGTCCGGCTTACACACGCCGGATGCGGGCGAGGACAGCGCCGAAGAACAGCGCCCCTACTCCTCTTGGCCTTAACCGCCGGCCAGTCTCGGGCCACGGCCCCGCGCCGCGCTTGCTGCCAGGGTCTCGAGGCCGCGCAAGGCACGCTGGGGCCTGGGGTCACGAGGTCCGCGCAACGCACTCCGGGGGCTGGGGTCGCGAAGCCCGCGAGGGCCGCGCAGTGCACGCTGGGGGCTGGGGTCACGAGGCCCGCGAGGCCGGCACAATGCACGCTGTGTGCTGGGGTCGCGAGGCTCACGAGGTCCGCGCAGTGCACGCTGGGGACTGGGGTCGCGAGGCCGGCACAATGCACGCTGGGGGCTGGGGTCGCGAGGCCCGCGAGGCCGGCACAATGCACGCTGGGGGCTGGGGTTGCGAGGCTCACGAGGCCCGCTCAGTGTGCGCTGGGGGCTGGGGTCGCGACGCCCGCGCGGTGCACACTGGGGGCTGGGTTCGCAAGGACCGAGAGGCTCGCGCAGTGCACACTGGGGCCGCGGCCGCGCACAGAGCCCACCAGGGAGGACGTGGCTGGTGGCTCCTCAGAGGCTCACACCAGGCCATTGCTGTCCGTGCGCCCCGGGCGGATCCGATTGCTACACACAGGTTGCGGCCCCGGGTGTGAGCTCCCCCACCTGCACGGCTGGCTGGATGCGGCCGGCAGGTGGGAGAAGCCGGTGACTGCGCAGAGCCCGCGGCTCTGGGACCGTGGGGAGGAGCGACCCTCCTCTTGGCACCTGTCAGCAGGGGCGGGAGCTCGTCCCGTGAAGGCCCGCGACAGTAGTAGAGGATTATATGTGGACGTAGAGTGGGGCGCAGAGAGTCTGGGAACGCGTGTGCGGAAGTGCCTGCTTTCCTTTCGTGTGTCGCAGGAGCGGCGCGGCCAGCGGATGCCCGGTTCCCCGCTCGGCCGCGAATTGAGCTAGCGCCCGGGACGCTCGGTCCACTCCCTTGTACTCCTGAGGGAGGCCACGGAGGAGGCACAGCTGAGAGCCGCTGGGGCTGCCTGTGTCCGAAACCGCTTAATGTGTTGAAAGCATAAACTGACCCCTTGTCAGCGTGTCACAACGGGACGTGAGTGCGACTTGGGGTCTTTGAGAAGCTGTCAGAAGGGTTTGGTGTGGAAGGTGAGGAAAGATGCCAGTTAAAAGGGAAAATCATTTTGGAAATTAGCCAAAACGTTGAGAGCCAACTCAGCAAAATGCCGGTCAACAAACTGTGTAAAACAAAATAGGATAAAAGAAAGGCAGACCATGAGGCCCTGTTGCCCAGTCTTCCCCGTCTCGACGAACAGCGCCTCTCCTGCGGGTCTCCTTTGACACGTCCCATGTCCCATTCCCTGAGCCAGTGGACTCTTGCCAAGGCCTGTAGGTTTCGCCCACGAACCATGTTCAGGCTGTCCCTTTGGCCCATTTCTACTGCTTCAGCTGTAGACAAAGCAGTGGTCTTCAAATTAGGGCGCAGCCGCTGTAGGAAGCGCAGGCGTTCAGGGCTGGGAGGATAGTGATGGTTTGAAAGGATACACACTGTGTTAACATCTTGAAGATGGGCCTTTTCTAACCCGTCTTTCAGAATCTCCCTTCACCCACTTTACGAGACAAAGACAAGCTCTCTCCTGTCTGGAATCCCACTGCAGTGCTTCCCCACCGTAAAAACTTGCAAGGACACCAAAAAGCCACTGCAAAAAAAACAACAAAAAATTAGACTGAGACACCTCTCAAGATTAATTAAAGCACCTGTAAACACATTGTAGGGCTTCCTCTTTCTCTGTGTTTTTTTCCATTAAGAGTGAAGAGGGATGCTAGACATTGCAGCCCTTAGGCTGTCTTGGTGTCAGATCATTGTATAATGTGGACAGTGGATTCGTGAGGATTTGCCTTTAATGGATTCATCTCTTCCATACCCCGACCGGTGTCAAGTAATTCTTTGCTCTTAACGGAGAGTCAAATAAATGCAAGACAATCTGTAATAAATATTGCTTACTAAATAGGTTTTTTATTTCATGGATTAAAAAGTAAGCAGTATTTTTCAGTTGTTCATAATACTCATTTCCCAGAATACATTAGCTAGAAATAAGAGCACCTTCAAACAGTGACACAGTACTGGCTAGTGGCACTAATTCTTTTAAATGTAACTAGAATATTTTCTAGACCACCAGATTCTTCAAAACACACTGGATAAAACCTGAGCACTAAAGGGATTTCTTTTAAATTAATTCTGTAATGCAGTAAGTTAAAACATTTTATCTAATATCATGAACTGGATATTCCAATTACATTTAATCTTCATTTTATTTCATAATATGTCTAATATTTCCTACTCTCAAAAAAACCACTTCCTAGATCCTGAACCAACTAGATTTTTTTTAGCCTCATATACCTTTCCCTCATTAAGTACCCAGATATTTTTACCGTGAGGTATATGACATTAATAAAGTTATTTCCAAAGCAGTCTTTATGATGTTTTACAACGAAAGCTGATGACCAGTTTTCAGTAACAAAATAGGCTTTTAATCACACCCCTTCCTTCATAAACCATGTATATTTTAATTACATATTACATTGCAGTATTACAATTTAACTAAGAAATGGTACATAGGTTTATTCTTGTTTGTGTAACTTATTAACATGAATAAGTTATATCTACATTATTTAATTTTGACTTGATTGGTTTTATTAATCCATTTCTAAAAATACATTCAAAATTTCTTTCCCATTGCTTTCTGTAATAGCTTTTGAAATGTTTATTAATTAATTTGTTTGACTTGAAAACTGAAGTCAGATTTTATGATCGAAAGTCAGTTTGATTTGGCTAATTGATTTGGTAATGCTAATAATACAGCAGACATTTTCCATAAATTCAGTGAGCTAAATCCACAGATTCAAGGTTTTGACAAAAAATATTGAAAGACGTGAAAATAGTAAGAGTCTTTAAATTGTATTGACAAAGTACTAAAATTTGATCAAATACTTCTATTTACCTAATCCTTTCTGAAAACATTGGGTTAAACGAGGCACCTGTTAGTAAAAATATATATAATAATAACTAACAGCATAATTAAGTTATTTGATAAAAATCCGGGTAATATTTTGGAGGTAATACTGGTCTAAAATTGAGAAAATGAATGATTCTAATGAGTAGGTGATGAGCACGACCTTGAGACCTCCCTCCACTACTGCCCAGCCCAAGGAGTTAGGCACCAAGCCTCTGCCTTTCTCTCCCAGACCCGCCAAACTGTGTGGACTCTTCCGGCTACACTCCCGCATAGAACTCCAAGGGGTCTGATACTTTTAAATTTAAATCTAGCCTTCCATGTCATTATGAAAGTCTATCCAGATAGAGAGATAGATCCATGATGCTAGAGATCCATAGAACCTATTTCATTAAACAATGTATAAACTTGTTTGACAGCCCGTACTCATTATTCATGGGTTCCAGATTTGTGAATTTGCCTACTCACTAAAATGTACGCGTAAGCCCCCAAATCAATACTTGTGGCGCTTTGTGGTTATGTGGGGGCATGCACAGAGTGGTGACAATTTTGAGTGGTAGATTCCCAGCTGAGGCTGAACTAAGCAACACCCTGCCTTCTTATTTCAGCTCTCATGCTGTAAACAGGGATCTTTCCTGATCTGTTCACATTTTTCACATTTTTATGCTTTTTGCTGGTGGTTTTGCTGCTTAAATGACCCCCAAACATAGTGCTGAAGTATTGCCTAGTGATCCCAAGTGCAAGAAGGCTGTGATGTGTCTTACAGAGAAAATAGGTATGTTAAATTTGCTTAGCTCAAGGCTTTGTTATAGTGCTCTTGGCTCTGAGTTCCATGTTAATGAATCACAATATATATTAAATACCTTCCAGCAGAAACACACATAAAACAAGGTTATGGATTGATCAGTTTATAAAAATGTGAGTAAATGCTCTCGGGAACCTAAACCTGTATTTCCCTCAGAGCAATGGTTCAGTATTTGCTAAATCAATGTGGCAACGTTTTAGAACCTAGCTGCTGCAAATAGCAAGAATCAACTGCATATTTTTACAGAGTTAAATATATGGTTTGGGGCTTCCTTTACTTCCAGCCCTGCGAATATTAGGGCCTCCAGGGTTATAAATCAATCTTTTCCAACTCTTTGCTTTCAAAAAAAATGAAGATTTAATAGAATTGTTAGCTGATACATTATAAAAAATTTTTATGATGAATTACTATTTGGATTTTTGCATATAACTCAGGGGTTCAAAGAATGACTACAGCGAAACTCCTTTCATTCTTACCTATTGTATTTATATGAACATGGGTGTCACCTCTCTCATGTATAAGAATGAAAAATAGGACCAGATTTGTTGCTGAACCCCATCTCATTCCATCAATAACTGATATAAATCATATTTATCCATGGACACGTAAAGTACTCGGGAAAAAAGTATCCCATTCATCTCATTAAAAGTTGATATCCAAAACAATTTTATTTTGTCTAATAATTGTTTATAAAAGTCTCTATAGGATTTGTGTTGTTTTGATCAATTGTGTACTAGTTATAATTGTAACTCCCCAATCCATATTGAACTTAGAGCCTTTTGGTAATTTATATGCATATTTTTGTTGCAGACACATGTAAGAGGTGAGTCAGGAAGAGATTCTCAAGCATAACAACATGCAAATTAGGACAGAATCTTGTGGGGAATTTGGCATGGAATCAGAAGAGAAAAAGGAGTGATACAAAGCTCCCCCTGGTAAAGAAGAGCGAGTTCCTGGAATTTTCAAATGGGTAATAGTGGTATCTAATCACTACAGGTTCTAGATTCCCGTTTAACCCATTTAAAATAGAGATGCAACAATTTCATTTTAAACTGTCGATACTTAAAATACAGCAGAAACTATGTCCTTTGTAATTGTTAAGCATAATAAAAAACATAAATGTTATCTTAAAAATGTATGAGGGGACACATCATTTTTGCAATAATTGGAGACCAAAAGCGGGAAGACCACTGGACCAAGGCATCATCATCTTGGTCTACTGAGATGTAGACGTCCTGCGTCCACTCTGCCCTCCTCCTGTCCATTCGCCCACATTCCCAGAATGCTCTTTGTGAAATGCAGATAGGTCAGCCCCCTCCCCCACCCCCCGGCTTACAGACCTTTGGGTGCTTTCCATTTTCCTGAAGCTATCCCGGGTGAGACCCATAATCCTATGGGTACCGCACGCCCAGTATGGCCAGAGCCCAGCCCGGCTCTCTGAGGCCCTCTCATCCCTCTACCCTTCTCCCAGCCACTCACAGTGACCTTCATGCCTCTGCCCGAGCTGCCCTTCCCACAGTCCTCACCTCTTTAACTTCAACTTACCCTCCAGCGAACGGCTGAGATGTCACTTCTTAAAGAAGGCTTCCCCGGTGCCCCAATCTAAATTGCGTCCCTTGGCAAACCCTCTCATGACACCCTGTCATTTTTCTTTATGGTTCTCATCACATTCTATAATTCGGTATTTATCAGTATAATCACTGGTTTCATGTCTGTCACACCCACTAGTCTCTGCTCCGCAAGGGTCTGTCCTCTGCTTTATTCAACACCATCCTCAGCCCCGTGGCTAACATCAACAACTATTACACAAATGAAATAAGATGGCTAAGTACATTAGCATTTTTTTCCTTGCAAAAATATCAGTGCCCATGTGAGTCATACGTTTCTTCCACTTTTTAGCTCTCCTTTTCGAGACTGAAATTCATCTATTTTTGAAAAGCTCTTCCTAGTCTTCTTTGTTAAGTTGCCCTCCCCAACAATCTGAAAACACACCTCAAAACTCACCTTTTTGGTTAAATCCCCAGCAGTTACGCAGCTGGGTTCTATTTGAATGTGTGCCCATTTTAATTATGTTTTATAGATGCAAACTCTTTTCCACATTATTGTTGTGGATCTTCTGAATCGAGGGCTTGTCAATGACTCTGTAACCCATCCAATGCAGTGTTAGCACTTAGACAGGCTCCGGGAGGAAGGTCCTGAACTGAGACACCGTTGTCCGTAACTGGAGCCATTTACCCCAGCACTAAATCTGTGGCTTTCAGGGCAGAAAGAAATCTTAAAGGTCATCTGGTTTTTCCTTTCCATTTTTCAAATGAGAGTGATTTTCCATTGTTATATGTAATTTCCACAAAGAATTTCCATTTTATTCTCCTAAATGAAAATTAATCAACATTAAAATGATTTCCCGAAAGGACATACTCTTCAAATCATTAGTTTCACAGTTAAAAGTATTGCTCTGCTCCTCTACACATTTAATTCTGGCTTGGCTGCCACTTTAAAAAAGTATGATGAACTCAAATTCAGTTATTTTAGGTCATCTAAATGCCCCCATTGCTAAAACCCTGGCAGTTCCGGATAACTCAGCCTTTCACTAACCTATTCTTGGTTAATCCTAATTTGAATTTCAAAAAAATGGGATGACTAATCTTCGATTTTTTTTTTTAAATCTTAATTGCTTAAATCCAAACTTGGAAGGAAGTTCACTGACCGGTGTCACGTCAAGTGGTCTGACCGGCTGAGTGGCGCCAGGGATCCAGCAGAGGCCGAGATCTCTTATTGGACCTCTCAAATGCTCACCTTCGTTGGGCTCATTATGTTCAGCAGACTGGTTTCTTTCCCAGCCGATGCTTCCGTTCCAATGGGGACTCCCTTCTTTCAACCCTAGCGTAGCCTCAGTGGAGGCAAAAATACCACTCAAAAACATTACTTTTTTTTTTCTACTTCAAGGAAACAACTAGATATTTGAATTTAATGGGTAAAGAGAAAATCATTCACTTGCTATTATTTGGATTTTTAGCAAGACTTTTGGTAAAAGTTCTCATGATATCCTCATGGACACCATAGTGATACTATGCTTAGTTGGGTTTGTAATCCATGGGAAAGGTTTCTAACATCATGTTGCTAGGCTTTCCTTGGCCCAATCTCATTCCAAGTTGTTTTCAGAGACTCAGACATTGGCAAGTACAGCACACTGCTTTAGGTGCGTACGTACAACGTGAAACAGGGATGCGGTATGTACGGTGACTGAGCCAGGACCTGGGAGAACCTCAGTAAGCTGGAACAACACACCAAATCGACCATGACCCAGGATCACAGGAGAATACAGAAAATACATTTGCATCTAAAAAGCTAATTTTACCCAAACATAAGAGGGAAGATGTGTTTAAAAATAGTAATCATGAGGGGCGCCTGGGTGGCTCAGTCGTTAAGCATCTGCCTTCGGCTCAGGTCATGATCCCAGGGTCCTGGGATCAAGCCCCGTATCGGGCTCCCTGCTCGGTGCGAAACCTGCTTCTCCCTCTCCCACTCCCCCTGCTTGTGTTCCCTCTCTCGTTGTTTCTCTCTCTGTCAAATAAATAAATAAAATCTTTAAAATAAAATAGTAATTGTGAAAAATCTTAAGATTTTTAGTCCATTGTGAATTCAATGAGTTAATAGTGTGATTTGGCTCATGGTAAAGCCAGTCCTCACGTATCCTGAGGACGTGGGAATAGACATATCCTTGGATGCCCCAGAGCCCATTATGGCAGCCTATGCATAGAAACTACAGAGAGGCAGACAGACGTTAAATATGAAGGGAAATTTTCTCCTCAGTCAAGCTATCTAACCATGAGTTCCACACCATGATGAGCTGTGAAGTTGGCCACTGGAAAGAAATGTTTAAGCAGAGATCCGGCAAGCACTCGAAGAGAATGTGGAAGAGGAGGCTGATGCACTAGATGGGAAGTTTGAGTCAATGATTTGCAAGGTCTCTTCTAGACCCACGTTAGGTGGGATGGTAGGATGCTGATGAGCCATGCATGCCCACAGCAGACTCTCGACTGCCGTCTCTACCCCTGAGGGTATATACCTTGGAAACCACCAACAATTGAGCGATAACATTCTAGATGCCAGTAGTAGTTACCTGTGGCTGCTGTAACAAATTTCCACAAACTTGGTGGCTTCAAACAAGAAAAAACTGTTCTTGCAGTCACGGAGACCAGAAGTCTGAAATCAGTCCCAAGGGGACTGCAGGGCCATGTTCCCCAAAGAGGCTCTGTTCCTGGCCTCTCCAGCTCCTGGTGGCCACATCCCTCCAGTCTCTGCCTCCCTGGTCACGTCACCTTCTCACTCCAGGTCTCCCACTGTGCCTCTTAGAAGGTCCCAAGTGGTTACGTTTAGGGCCCACCAGATAATCCAGGACAATCTCCCGGCTCAAGATCCTTACCTCAACTACATCTGCAAAGCCCTTTTTTTGCCATACAATATAACATTCACAGGTTCCAGGAATTACAACTTACATATCTTTCGGGGAATGACTATTCAGCCTGCCACAAAGCTTATACACTATTCCTAGGGAAAATAATATGAAAATGTATGGAATTAAAATATAAAACAGGGGTGTCTGGGTGGCTCAGTCGGCTAAGCGGCCGACTCTTGATCTCAGCTCAGGTCTCGATCTCAGGGTCATGAATTTGAGCCCCGCATTGAGCTCCTCACTGGGCATGGAGCCTACTTAAAAAAAAATGTACAATAATACAGCAGCATAACATAAAACATGGACTTTATAGTTACACTAACCTGAACCTGAATTCTGGCAACTAACAGCACGACCTTCTGTAGTTTAATAAAATGTACAAAGCTTTGGTTCCTTGACCATTAAATGAAGATCATGCCTCATCTCAGAGCATTGTGTTAAGGGGGGATGAGAAACGCATGCCAACTTCCATATGGCAAGCCCTTATTAAATGGTAGCTATAATAATAACAAGTTACATAAATTATAATTAAATGTAATCTATAAAATATTAGTAGTAGTCCTTTGAAGAAGTGATAGAAAGAAGCCAAATTGTAGACTCACAATATAATAAGATAGTATGCCAGTAGCCCCTGATATTCCTTTCCCAACTTCTCAGTAAAATGGTACACAAAACAACAAAAATTAACTGCAATTCTGGAGATCGGTCTCCTGAGATGTTCTACCACTAGTGGGATATATGGCCACTGACTGAGAAATTCATCCCTGACCTTGACTTACCCTGCTGACCTCTTTCCCCATCCCCACATTCCCATTCAGAGACTGTCACTCGCAGGATGCCACAGAACCCACAGCAGAATGCACAGTGGAGGACCCACTGTGATGTGTGAGTCGTTCGTTACATCCTGGATGTGGGCCTGGGGGCAGGCGACGGGAAGGAGTGGGGTCTTTGATTTTGTACAAAAACCCTCTACATACTGCATCCGTCTCTGATAATCAGGGCGATCATCTAGCAAGGTAGGGAAGACTCCATTAGGAAAACGCCTGCAAAGACAAAAATCGGGCTAAGGGCTGTTTATATCATCACCCTTAACACTGATTCTTTGTGTGAGAGAAAGAATCTGCTAGCTCCCAAATTAAAACTGAGAAGAGCTGAAGACACTCAATGTCACTGTTGGCCCACACCAGGCTAATAGACGTTTCCTTACTCAAAGATTATTAAAGAAAGGGACACTATAATGGTAGGACAGAGCGAGGCACAGGTTTAAGTTCTGTGCCAATAATTCATATATCCTCTCTCAGCTCTGAATCACCTTCTCAGTATAAGTTCTGTGATAAACAATGGAATTCTTTGACTATGTCTCCTTTCAAGTGAACACACTGTCCAGCTTTCTCGGTAGAGAGTGCTGGAGAAACACTGCCTGAGGGGGAGGCTCTCCTGCCCTTTCCTGCAGAAACTGGGGTTGGTGGTAGAGGTGTGAGTGCATTCTGCAGAGCCTGCACCAGCCACAGACCTTGAGACCCTGCAGCCATGGCCTGCCGATACCCTTCCAAAGCCCTTTCAACACAGACACCATGCCCCGCCCCCAGCCCACGGGCCCTGAGGGGCTCCCGTTCCTGCAGATGCCAGTTCTCCCACTGCATGCCCACGCCACACCTGCTCGTCGCCTGCTTGCATTCCAGAGGGCGGCCTGCAGCTCTGCTCGCCCAGCAGCTCTGGTCCGGCCAAACAGGTGAACTTCTTGATCCTCATGGGCTGACCCACCTCTCCTCCAGCCAACGCTGAGCCCTTTCCAGGTCTGTCCTTCCTGCCTCCCTCAGCCTGGAGGACCACACGGAGTTTCCTTCTACCACATACTTACTCTTTTATCATCGTTAATACATTTTGACATTAAACTTCCCCAGCTTAGCCTGCTGTGTGGTTTCTGTCTCCTGACTAGACCAGACTTCAAGCACTTTGTGTGTGCTAACCCCTTTACCTCTCATGCCAACCCCTCGAAGTAAGTACTAGTATGAGACTTATTTTCAGACGAAGAAATTATGTGAGATCACGTAGCTCACACAACGATTGAGCCTTGATTTTTAAAGTTCTTTGAATATAAAAACTCGGAAGAAGGCCATGCTCTCAAAAATATTTTGTGTAGGATATAGAAGAAAACTTAGAGAACTTCTGCTTGATTTTCTCAAGGAATCAAGAAAACGTAGTGTTTCTGTAATTGGAACAATGCGTGGTACAGAGTGAGGCAGGAAGGGGCACATTAATCCTGCAGAAAACTGAGTGACAGTCTAAAAACAACTCTCCAAGAATGCAGAGGAGAGGGAGGTGACAATAACGGGAGAGAACATAGAGAAAGCAGGCCAAAGAAGTGAGGGTGTCAGCAGCTTCACCCCAAGACCTGACCTTGGCTGCCCACCTGCTCCTCCTCACCGACCCTCGTCCCACATTTTTCCTTAAGCTCTTCTTTCCAGCTCATTTCTTTTTTTATTTTTTATTATTATGTTTAATTAGCCAACATGTAGTACATCATTAGTTTTAGATGGCAGTGTTCAACGATTCATCCAGCTTGTGTCTTAACTCAGGCAAATGGAAACCGAAACCACCCCGAGCAGCAGTGACTGTCCTGACCAGACCTCCAGCCAGCCCAGACCCCCCAGACCCCCCAGACCCGTTTGAGCAAGATCCCCAACTCGCCCCTGCTCGGGGGGATACGGAGTGACCTCTAGAATGACAGACAGCTACCTTTACCTCATTAGAATGCTAAAATCCCACCCAGGAGAAGCACAGGCCTCATTTCCATAACATACAATGTATGCATCGGCACATTTCCTTAAGGCGCGTGCTCAGCCTTCTACCCACTGCTACATATGATGACAAGGCTCCCCTATCCAAATATTCATCCTAACCCTGAACGAAAGGAGTGCGTCCGCCCTCTCTCAGGGAGCCACCACTTTGGAAGCTGTGGGTTTGCTGCAAATAAAGCTTCCTTTGTGTGACAATTCACCCGGTGTGGTTTCTGACTCACCAAGGAGTGAATGCATGTGGGTTCGGTTCCAAAGGCAAACCTACAAAATTCAGATCTGCCCAGGGAAATAACTAGAATAACAGAGCCAAACTTACCAGCAGAGATCCTAAGAAGAAACTGAGATTCATATGGGGAGACTTTTCAAATTATTATTATAGAACCTCCTCCAAACCCTTCTAGCACTTTCTTTACATGTGGGCACGTGACTCTGGCTTGACCATGGCAAGAGAGCTAGAAATGCACTGAGAATCCTTTCACTTATCGTCTGTGTAATGTTACCACGCCTCAGCTCCTGGTGGCAGTGTTATAACTACCTTATAACCTTATAATATACCTTATATTTAGTGAAAGTAGTTTCTCTACCTTAAAAGGTTATTGGATGATGTAAATAAGAACTTACGTGGAAATACCAAAAATGACCCCTGACCTGGAAATTTTATATCTCAATGTGAGCCTAAAAATTTAAGGACAGAAATTGGGTCTGTTCCCCTGCATCTCCCGCAGTACCCTGCAATTGTAAGCACTCTATAAATAATTACTGAGCATGTTTAATTTAAAATGAAGGCTAGGAGAATAATCTCTAAATCTGTCCAACTGTCACAGAAGGAACAATGGGTTCCATAAAGACCAGAAAAGTAGAGATGAATAGAATTGATTGTGTTTGTAAACAGAAACAAAGTTCATTTCTTATTGCTAATTGTCTTAATTTCCATGTTTATGAAAGACAATGAACATTAAGCTTTTCAGGGTGGATAGTAAATTTTGATAATTTTCTCCATTACAACCGAAACACTAGTTCAATATACTGAAATTTGCTACTAAACTGTGATGCAGAATGGTGATTTGTAACAGTTTGTTTTTCACACACGCACAAAAAAGAAATTGATTTGAAATGACAATTAACATAACCATCCAAAACAATACGTTCTAAGCATATAAGATGACTAGCATAGTCAGTGGGAATTTGCAATAATTTAGATTCACAAATATGTCAGCCGAAATCAAGAACCTTAAATTTCCAAATGTAAATCAAGCTGTAAAAATCAGTATCTAGGGGCGCCTGGGTGGCTCAATCGATTGGTTAAGCGTCTGCCTTCAGCTCAGATCATGACCCCAGGGTCCTGGGATCGAGCCCCGCATCGGGCTCCCTGCTCAGTGGGGAGCCTGCTTCTCCCTCTCCCTCTGCCTGCCACTCTGCCTATTTGTGCTCTCTCTCCCTCTTTCTCTCTCCGTCAAATAAATAAATAAAATCTTAAAAAAAAAATCAGTATCTCCCTAATGACTTCCCTACACCTGCTATGGAAATAACAGGTTTGAATCATATTTAAAAAACCAATGTTATCCAAATACAGAGTTTTCTCAGACTCTTTCCCGGGAACGTGCTGCTGATGTTGGTAACTGAGGCCACTCCCAGAGAATTCACCCAAGTCCGGAATGTCCTCAGAGTTTGAATTAGTATTCACCTATGTAGAGAGGTCCTGTCTCTCAAGTCGCTAGATAGATTCCATTCTGAATTGAGTTGATGGGCAATTCCCACGTTGACACGCACCACCATGAATCTTACAGACTTGGAGATTAAGTCTGGAGAGAGCTTTCTGGTGACCTCCACCTTGAGAGCCCCCTGAGCTTGCATTTTATCAGACCCAATAGGACTGAGTTGCTTTTCCAGTGTTGCAACTTCTGCATTATTCATACGGATTACATGGTTAAGGTTTGTGTGATGCTCAGATCCATTTAGATCAGGGTGTTTTTGTTCTGCTTCTGCATGATTCACCTGCACGGTTTAGTCCCACTGGGAGCATAAGCCTTCCCTGGCAGTGCAGGACGTGTATGCGAATTCAGAAGAACAGGGAGAAAGAGATGGAGTTTGAAAGTCCCTCATCCCAGACTTGTTACTTTGAACTCGCCTTAGAGAATTGCTGATTTAGATGGCTTCTGTTCTCTGATTTGTGCCCTCTGTCTTAGCTAAAATAATCAGTTTGCCACCCTGCTAGGAAGAGGTAGGCGGAGTCTGTGCACCTGAGTTTGTGGAAAACCCTGCAATAATAGTCTATTTTCAATTAGACATCATTTCCTCTCCACCTGACTCATTTATGCTGCTTAATTCCCTGCTCTTTGAACCAGCGCTGCTGCCAGGTTTGCATCAGGTTGGCTCTTGCTTTTGGCAACTTTCACCACCTAGTCCTTAACTGTAACTCTGAATTCTTACTTTGACTCTCTTTCCCTGTAAACAGAACAAAATTTGCAAAGGATGCACATGATTAAACGTGAATTATGCATTAGTTCACCTGACTACAACCCTTCCCTGCCGCTGAGTGATTTGGATTGTGGGCACGGGTGTGCAAATGGAGCAGGCTGTGGCAAAGAAAGAGCCGTAGTCCTTTTGGGGCCACTGCCATGGGAAAGCAGCTGGGAGGAGCCCAGACACCAGGCAGGAGATACAGAAAAGGAAGATGGGAGAATCCGGAAGGCTGACTTCACTGAATCCAAAGGACTTGGAACATGTCCTGGTCATTGGAACCATGTGTTGCCCCGTATGCCCTTCAACACTGCAGGTGCGACCACCCTCTCCAGCCACCATGGACTCATGGCTACGGTCAACTCCACTGTGGGCTGTGCGTCAGTCAGGGATGGAGTCCACCACCAGGCCTCTGACCCTGCTTTTTGTGGTCACCACAGAGCAGAAAACATGAAGGCTTCTGTAAAATTAGAGCCCACTGGGGGCGCCTGGATGGCTCAGTCAGTTAAGCGTCTGACTCTTGGTTTTGGCCCACGTCATGATCTCAGGGTCATGAGATTGAGCCCCGCATTGGGCTCCACCCTCAGCAGGGCATCTGCTGGAGATTCTCTCTCTCCCTCTGCCCTTCCCCTCCCCTTGAGCACTCTCTCTCTCTCTTTCTCTCAAAAAAAAAAAAATTACAGCCCACTTTATTGTGTTTTGCTTATTAAGACCATTTAAACACAATAGCTACTATATTTGCTTCTGTGTAGTAAGGAATTTGGTCTTATCCCAAGGGAGGACTGACCTTTATCTCTGGCTCCTGGGAGGTGACTTTGATCCACTTAGAATTTCCTGATAGGGACGTCTTTCTCTTCATGGCAGGCCCCTTGACCACACCTGACAGTTTATGCTGCTAAGATGACTGGTTGTTGGGGGCCACCCCTACTAGACTTGGGTGGGGCGGGGTGGGGGGGTGGTGGAGAGGCTAGCCAGGTCAGAAAGACCAACCATGTGATGAGAGCACAGGGGTCTCAGACTGCCTGACCTCCAGAGAGGGGACCTAGAAGTTGAGTTCAAACACATGGGCCACTGATCAACCAATTATGCCTAGGTAATGAAGCCTCAGTAAAATCTCTGGACGCCAAAGCTTGGGTGAGCTCCAGGACAGACAACCCTCCATCAGTCCAGCCACATATCAGTGCCTACAGGAACACCTGAGCACAATGGAATCTTCACATTTGTAAGCTTCCTAGACGCTGCACTATGCCCCTTCCTCTGGCTGATTCTAATGCGTGTCCTTTCCCTGTAATAAAGGTGTCCATGAGTCTAACAATTCTCCATGAGTTCTGTGAGACTTTCTAGTGAATTCTTGAACCTGAGGGTGGTTCTGGGAAACCTGTGAACTTGCGATTGGTGTCAGAAGTCTTGGGTGGATTTGACCGTCTGGAGGACCGTGCCCCTGAGCATGAGTTTGGCTAATTCCAGATAGATGCCTTTTCTGGATTTGAATTGGACATTGTGTTGCCATTCTGAAGCTCTTGAGATTATTCTTCTCTGAGAATAGCTTCATTCATACTACATGGTCTTGCCCTCCGAACCCATAGTTGTCTGGATATGGGGGTCAATGCTTGACTAAAACTGGCCAATCAGACCCTCCTTCTCCCCCTGTAGATTTGGGACTGAGAGACAGGCAGTCCCTGTTTGGGGCCATATGCTGCAACGCAGGCTGAACTGACAGGAAAGCCAGCCTGCAGGTAAAGGAGAAGAGAACAGACACAGAGAGGAGCAGCAGAGGTTCCTCGTGTCTCTACAACACTCCCTTTCCAGTTGCCCCCCGCGTCCCGCATGCTTCCTAAAAGCTTGGTTCCCATGACTAATGACAAAATGTCCTATCTGGTACCTGATGGTTTCCCTTCAGTCTTGTCTGATTCTTGGGCCCAGCCCCCCAGGCCTGCTCCATCCGTGGTCATCTCCCTCTGGACGTGCCCTCCATCGTGGCAAGGATCTCCTGGAACAGTAACTCTTTTGATACAGATTGGTTGTGATTGTATAAAATAATTACTCCAGAGATGCAAGTTTCTAAGGTTAAGACTAAGACACCTGTGATTAAACCCTGAAGCAACATGGAATAGAACAAGGATGGTCACTGGGCAGCAGGAGAGAAATGAAAGCGTGTGGAGACGTAAACGCTTTCTACATGACCTCATCCCATTTGCCCCAAACAATTAAAGGATAAATCCCATATTTAACTTGAGATTCAGGTGGAGTAACACGTTCAGTGTCCTATGGTCATATCTCCCGGCGGTCTGAGCCTCCCTCGTCCACCCCAGGGTGATACTTAAAAGATATCCACAAGGTGAGAGCGATCACTAGGGCTTGAATTTGGAAGTGTGAGGCTGATGTGGCAATTCTGTGACTCCCGGGGCAGAATGATCCTCAGCTCCGCTGGCTCCCTTATTGGTTCTTGTATGTTTTGTGCGTTTAAGTTCCTGGTGGATGGAAAGGTGCTTGAGTGTGAAAGCCATGCCAGATTCACCTTTATCTCCTTCGTGGGAGGGTGTTTTACACCTAGTAAGTGTTTATGTGGACTAAGTGTGTGACAAATAGATAGAAGGACCCATCTTGCTTTTAGGATAAAGGGAAAGAAATGACTCACCGTGGTCCTACTTGATGGATGCCCTTCCCGTACCTGCTGCATGTTGCCAAACTGCACGCTTCCAGGACCTAAAGGCATCATTTTGCAGAAGAAACAGAGATGCTGATGTTTTAGAAATATGGTGTAGCTGGCCAAACAGTGGCCTCCCCCACAATATCCACGTCTTCATTCCCAGAATCTATGAATATGTTACAGTACATAGTAAAGGGGAGTTAAGGTAGCAAATCAAATTAAGGTTGCTCATCAGCTGACCTAAAATGTGCAGATTATCCTGGATTATCTGTGTGGACCAGAGAGTTCTTAAAAGTGGAAAAGGGAAAGAGAAAATTAGGTCACAAAGATGCCATGTGAGAGACACCACCAGCCCTTGCTGGCCTTGAAGGCAGAAGGGGGCCAAGGAATGAGGACAGCCATAGAAACTGGAGAAGTCAAGAAAACGAATTCCCTCCTAGCGCCTCCAGAAACGAACACCGCCCTGACCTCCCCTTGGTTTTATTCCAGTGAGATTCATTTTGGATGAAATGGGACAGGTGGTCCAACAGGAGGTGGTCACGGAGCAGTGCAGTCCCTGCAGGAAGGGTCCCCAAAGCAGGGAGAGGGGCGGAATGCCTCCCAGTAACTGCTACCCCCGACTAAATGAAGCCTTTCACAGCCATGGGAATGCAAACATCTGTCCTGGTCCTCTCCTGTCTTTGTCTCCCACTAACCACGTCAGTCTGGCAGGGTCAATCCTTTGTGTCAGGGCCTTTGAGACTAGACCCAGGTAATGTCCTGTTGGAAACGTCTCAAAATGCAGGCTTCAAATATTGTCATGGATGTTGGAGGCCCTCAGCCTGCTCTGAGTTTACCTGCAGCGATGGTGTGCAGTTTCTGTGCACATAGACCTTTCCAGACTCAAGGACCCACACCTATGTTTCTCTGCAGAGGCTCCCCAGACACCTCAGAAGCTTGCCTGGTTCGGGAGAGGCCACCCCCAAGAACTGGGACTTAAATGCCCCCAGTGGCACCTCCCAGTCAGCCTGGGACTGTTGCCCGGTGGGTAAGACCTCCAGCTTTCTGGTCCTCTGATGGGACACTCCTGAGCTGCATCCACACTGCTCCTCGGAGGTCTCCACGGGACTGAGCCCCGGTCACCCACAGTGGGAGCCCACGCAATGGTGCGCCCCTTATAGGCTTTCCTCCCTTTCCTGACTCACCTTCCCCACTCCCTCACAAGCATCTAAGTCCTTGTCTTAGAGTTTATTTTAGGGAAAACCAAACTAAGAAAAATGTAAGGCAAACATAAAGTCTTGCTAAAACGTTGGCTGGCCCTTTCTCTGAGGGCGTGCTGTAGGTCTTTCACATCCTGCTCACACCTCCTGGGGCGTGGTTGGTGATGGGGGTGGTGAGGAGAGGTATTTATACTCCAACACGCCCTGTGACGGAGTGGGGGGTGGCGGAGAGCAGTGTTCAGCAAAAAAAGGCTACCCAGCTTTTCAGGAGCCCTTGGATTCCAGGATATGATTTGTGCATGGTTACTGAACTCCTCCTTTGGTGTGATTGTATCACTTGCATTTCTGTTATATGGGCCATTGGTTTCCAATCCTGGTTTGTATCAAAAGTACCCAGGAAGCTTTAAAAATACAAATTCCTGGGCCCCGACCTTTCATTGACAGAATTTGTCTCTTGGTGAAGAGTGAGGTTGTGTGTGTGTGTTTAAACCCCCAGGTGATGCTGACGCCCAGTTCAGTCTGGGAACTGCTATCTCTCACCCTTAATGGGAGGGGGTTACAGAAGACAGGGTGGTAAGACAAATCGTGGGAGGGAGGCTTGTAACATGTGGTAATTGAGACATTAGAATTTTACAGCTCCATAATGAAGATGATTTCCTGACAGTGTTAAAAGCCTGCACCCGGATCACTGAGACATCTCTCAGATTGATCCGTCTCCGCGACAGCCTGTAACGTGGGTGGTAAGGACACAAGTCTCTTCGATGATCAAGCATCATCCTTGAATATCTTTTATGTAAATGTAACCTTTAGGTGAGGAAGGGGGAGAGACCATATAATCGGTGAATCAAAAGCAGATAATCAGCACATCATGGTGTTGGCATATAATTACAAGGCTGAGATCCCTGTAACTTGAAATTTGGGCAAAGAAGTAAGGAAAAACACCTGCAACTCATTCTGCAAAGTTGAAGTGGGATTCTCTGAAGTCTGTTTCCAATACAACATTAAAGAGAACACCAAACCAACTAAAAAAAAAAAAACTTGTTAAACTGCAAACCCAGAAAGCAGGTGCAAATGATCTCTTCTCACTTGGTATCTACATCACAAAACCATTAGCAATGAGATTTTACAACCCTCCAGTGAAATGCAAAGACTGTATCAAATTTTCTGATGCTATAAAACACCCCTGTGATTAAATCTGTCAGCCTGCCCAATTTCCATGAACCCTCCACACTCGGAGGTGTCTGCAGAAAGTGCTCGCGGGGAGCGGTTCGTGTCTGGGAGTCTGATACCCTCCCCTCGTGTGGCTTCTGTGAGCCACGGGGTTCCGTGGGAGCTATGGCTCACTACAGCGCCCAGGGCACGATTAATGAAGGCATAAATGAGTGAATGAATGAATGCACGCATGCCGCTCAGCCGCCACACTCCCCTATCCCTAACTGGCCTTGTGGGCTCTTCCCTGAGTTCCACAACAGAGGCACGCGGTCCGTGCTGGGGTGTCAGAGATCAGCAAGGCTGGACGTCAGGTAAGGTGGTGGAAACAGTATTCAGTAACTGCTGATGGCAAGGGAGCTCCGCTCCGATTTATGCAGATGTGACTGGGAACTTTAAGGGGAACATGAGGGGGCAGGCAGGGACGCAAGTAGTCACAGAAGTGAAAAATGATAAAGCGTAGATCAGTGTAAAGGAGATTAGGCGGCTGCGTCTACGCTGGCTGGCAATGATCAGTCAAGGATCTGTCCTCCCACAGAGACAGGCAGCAGAGGCCCTGTCCTTCCTGATGGCTCTCAGGTCCCTGAGTCACAGGAGATGCGTATACACGTCGGAGGGACACAGAGGGGGTTTACAACTGTAAGCCCTTTATAGCGAATACCTTAGAAAGAGGGGTCAGGGGGCCATCGGCAGATGTTGGCTAGGATGAACAGTAAATTCTTTTCATAGATTTTTCCAGACAGGAACTCAGCGGGGGCTGGGTTGTCCCAGGGATGCTGACCATAGGCTGCCAGAAACCATGTTTCCACTTGGTCATGTCTCTTTGTGCAGGGGTTTGGGGAGACATCATGTGCCGAGTGTTCTTGGAGGCTTTGGAACAAAAGATGGTGAGTCAGACCAGCTGCCTATCTTCAAAGTCCTCACCACTGAGAAGAGATAGGTAGACCAAAAAATTTATATAGAACAGAATATTACACATGCGGGAGGAACTTGTTTCTACAAAGCGCAGTGGTAAGGATTCGTGGACGTTGTCACGGATTATGGAATGATTTAGTAGGTCCGCGATGAGGAGATACTAGGAAATGAACCAGAAACCAGAGAATTTCTCAGCAGAGGCGTGAGTACATTGGAAGGGAAGCAGTCTGAACTATCCAGGAGCTCCAGAGAGAAGAAGAGAGAGTAGGACAGGGAGGGAGATCCTCGTGCAGGGGACAGAAAACATCACTTTCCTTCTGCTCCTCTAAGCTTTCTGCTGCGGCTCCTGCCACAAAAGACAGATTAACAAGAGAAAAACAAACGGAAGTTTACTAATACGTAGACCTCAGGTGCTGATGGGCCATGCCCAGGGAGAAATGAGTAGTTCTCAAAGAGGTGGCTCAGAATTCAGGCTTCAACACCGTCTTCAGCTACATGGAAGAGAGAAAAGGCATGTGTGAGAGTTGGGGGGGGGGTCAGTTATGGGCAGGTGATGGGGAAAAGGACGTGAACAGAGGGAGGTTAGTTATGCAGATCTGAGTCCTGTTTTCTCCACTGGTGAGCGTGTCCTGACGTGTAGACAGCCTTCTCTTCCTGCACAGGAAGGGAGATACCCTCCGTAGCTGCCCAGTCCCTTACAAAAGGGTAACTTCTATTCTATTTCCAGAGTTTCTCCTGTGTCTGCTGTCTCCCCAAATAATCAGCTCAAAATAACCCTTAGGCCAAAGAGGCCACCATCCTTCACACAGGCCTGGCTCAGGCACGAGGGCAGCGGTGGGGGGTGGGGTGAGGCGGCTTCAGGTTCTGTATGGGCACTGACAGGCTGGAAGTCATGACCCCAACACCAGGCACAGGAATTCTTAGACTGAGTCTGTACGGCAGGTGGCAGGACCTGGGGAAGAAGGATGCTCATGAACTCCAGAGGCTGACATCGGGCTCCACGCTCAGCAAGAATGAAGCAAATGCACTGAGTAAATTGGGGGGAGGAGAGGGAGAGAGAGCTCATAAATAAAGTATCTGATAAAGCAGGACGATGATCAAGCAGCCAACCAGCTTGCAAAGAAGTTTCGCACTCAACACGCCTCCCGCCAAGCTTTCCGACTCTGGAAACAATCAAAACATGGTTTTCGCCTTGACCAATCCATCAAGATTGAACAAAGTAAAGCAAATCTACTCCAGAAAGGATCCCTGGTTTTATATTCACAGGTTTGTTTTCATATGTGTTTTCCAGTTTATGCCCTGGATTATGGGCATTTACCAAATCTCAACTTTCCTTATAGAGAGTATCAAACTTGCAGTTTCTGCAAATGCTTCCTGAGGTGGGTCCGTATTGCTATATATTTCCCTCTCAGGACCACTTTTGCTGCATCCCAAAGGTTTTGGACTGTTGTGTTTTCATTTTCATTTGCTTCCATGCACTTTTTAAATTTCTTCTTTTATTTCCTGGTTGACCCACTCATTGTTCAGTAGGATGTTATTTAACCACCATTTATTTGTGGTCTTTCCAGATTTACGTGTGGTTGACCTCTAGTTTCATAGCATCATGGTCAGAAAAGATGCGCGGTAGGACTTTGATCTCCTTGAGGTTGTTGAGGCTTGTTTTGTGACCTAATATGTGATTTGTTCCGGAGAATGTTCCGTGTGCACCTGAAAAGAATGTGTATGCTGGCGTTTGAGGGTGGAATGTTCTGTTACGTCCATCTGGTTCAGTGTGTCATTCAGAGCTATTGTTTCCTTGTTGCTGTCTGTCTTCACATCGCTGTTTCCGTGCTGGGCATGGTGGGTTGTTGGCCTGCCTTCTCCCCAAGAGCAGTTCAGTGTTCTCTTGGCCCCCCGCCAAGCCCGCAGACCTTCAGAACTCCGGGCTTTAAGCCCTGCTCGCTGCAAGAACTCAGGAACTTCGGCCCCTCTTGCTTTCCAAGCCAATTGCTACGGGGGTTCGTTTTCCCCACGAGCTCCCCTCTATGCTGGTTTGTCTCTTGCCCGTGGCTCCGTCCTCACCATAGCAGCCACGATCCAATTCTCTCCCAAACTGCGTCTCTGCACTTCCTACCTTCTTCGATGTGGCCTCTTCTCTCCCTTTAACTGTGCAGTTTGTTCTGTCGGTCTTCAGGTCAATTTCTGGGGTCTTTAGGATGATTTGATAGTTATCTAGTTGTGTTCATGGGACAAGGCGAGCCTGGGGTCCTCCTGCTCTGCCACCATCTTCTAACCCCCAGTTTAAGTGAGATAATTTTCATAGGCAATTCTAACAGACATTCTTTCTCTGGTAGACCAGTGTTAACGTTACTTAATGGAAAACTGAGAGAATACTCCATGCGTGTTTTTGTTTTGTTTTTTTTAATTGAAATCTGACAACTGTACAATTTTCTTCTGATTAGTTCTGTGGAAATTGATGAATTAATACTTTAACAATTCTCTCATGTGAGCCAATAAATCCTCCTGTATTTTAAAAATCCATAAATTTTATAACTCACCTCATATCTGCACATTTGAATTCACCACAGAGGCAGGGACTCATGGAGATAGTAGGATGAACGGATTTAGAAACAAAGAAGATCCAGGACTTACCTGCTATTACTTTAAGTAACTCTAAGCACTTTAGGATAAAAAAATTAATCTTTATTGAGCCAATAAATAAGGCTGCTATAGTCCTTACTGAATAACCTTAAAAAGATAATTGAATTTTTTCTTTCAGAAACAACCCAAGAATAATGAAACCATAGCTACCATTTCGAGTGCAGACTACATTAGCTTCGTACTTCATTAGGTCACATCCTAACGTAGATCCTAAAAACCAGCAACTGATAGGAAGCTGGAGATACTAATCTGTGACTATCTGAGCTCTAATACTTTCTCCCCCACACTATTATCCAGTAATTGGAATATATAAATGTGAGGTTTTAGAGGCGATCACCAAGTGTTTAAACTGGAGAGTGGCATTATTACATAATGAGCACAATTCTTTCCTTTGAGCTTATTCATAAAGCCTAACACCATTAGATGGATGAAGTAAAATTGAGGGGCAGAGCGCTCCTTTGGGTTTATAACTCAGAAATGAATTTCTGTGCAGGTTAATATTTGCTCAAAAGAAGGACATCATTTATGCATTTTTCCTCAGCTGTGAGTCGTGAACTCTCAAGTGTTGCCCAAGGTCAGCTGAACCAGTGATTTTTCCCATTGCAGAAGGGGACATGCGTAAACGCCTGCAGATGCTCATTTGCTGTGAAGCCTCTGAACGCGAGCCCTGGTGTTATATCTTCTGGGCACGATTCCTGCCTCGGTCTCTTCAGTGTTTCCTTGGGCACGGTATTTTTCCATTCTCTGCTTCAGTTTTTCTTCTATGAACTGGAGGTAATAATAGGATACACTTTATGGCGTTGGATGCGGCGATTACGTCGCCTAGTTCATGGAGAGCATGTTAGAACAGTGCCTGTTTGATAAATTTTAGTTACTATTTTATATATCAATCCAGAGTTTGGGTAGTTGACTAAGATCGTATGGAATAACTAACATGAAAACTACAACTTGCAGCCTCCCATCATGGAGACTTACATCATGTCAAAACACATCGTGACCATTTTACCGCTTTTCTCCCAGCTCTCCAAAAATTGGCTGCAATGAGCTTGCATTTCATGCTGGTCCTCTCTGGAGAAACTGCTTTCTAATGGGGAGGTGAAGCCTGCCAGAGCAGGTCCGTGAACACGGGCTTGCTGAGGAGCTGATGTGAAATGACCAGAGAACGCATGTGTCCCCGTCTGAGCACCAACCCCTCCACCTCTAACACTTCACGCTAAGGAGCCTTGCACACGTGCCATTCCATCCCTTTGCCTGTGACCGACTTAGGAAGAGTTGGGCTGCACAATCGGCCAGGATCAAGGAGGGGAATTCTGCTAAGGGGAGACTGGGAAAGTCTTTGTCTCACTTAAAAAGGAACACAAAGATGAGTGCCCTGTCCTCCAGCCGTAGGATATTAGTGCATGAGGGTGGGAATCCTGGGAAGGCAGCACACCCGAGACACCACCCATGACCTGCACTTACCCAGCCCAGGAAGCCCACCTACTATCTACAAGGTGGACTCATCCGAAGTCAGCCTCCTGTCTCTAAGAAATAGTCCAACAAACCAAATAATAAGTCCTGTGATAATTGGCCCCAAATAGCCAAGACTTGATTAATAACAATCAATAAAACTAAAAGGCAACCTACAAAATGGGAGAAGATATGTGCAAATGACATACCTGATAAAGGGCTGGTATCCAAAATCTATAAAGAACTTATCACACTCAACACCAAATAACAAATAATCCAATTAAGAAATGGGCAGAAGACATGACTGTTCATGACTGTTCATTCTTCCAAACAAGACATACAAATGACCAATGGACACATGAAAAAATACCCAACATCACTCATCATCAGGGAAATGCAAATCAAAACCACAAGGAGATACCACCTCACACAGGTCAGAATGGCTAAAATTAACCACTCAGGAAATGACAGATGTTGGTGAGGATGCAGAGAAAGGGAAACCCTCTTACACTGTTGGTGGGAATGCAAACTGGTGCAGCCACTCTGGAAACAGTATGGAGGTTTCTCAAAAGGTTGAAAATAGAGCTACCCTATGACCCAGTAATTGCACTACTAGGTATTTACCCAAAGGACACAAAAATAGTGATTTGTAGGGGCACATGCACCCCAATGTTATAGCAACAATGTCCATAATAGCATATGGAAGCAACTCAAGTGACCACCAGCAGATGAATGGATAAAGAAGATGTGGTGTATATAGATATGAAATATATGTATATACATATACATACACACACACACACACGTACACACACAATGGAATATTACTCAGCCATCAAAAAGAATGAAATCTTGCCATCTGCAATGATGTGGATGGAAGTAGAGGGTATTATGCTGAGCAAAATAAGTCAGAGAAAGACGAATACCATGTGATTTCACTCGTATCTGAAATTTAAGACAGAAAACAGGTGAACATATGGGACGGAAAAAAAGAAAAAGAGAGAGAGAGAGAAAGAAGTAAACCATAAGAGACTCTTAACTATGGGAAACAAACCGAGGGTTGTTGGAGGGGAGGGGGTGGGGTGGATGGGGTAGCTGGGTGATGGGCATGAAGGAGGGCACGTGATGTGATGAGCACTGGGTATTCTATGCAACAGATGAATCACTGACCTCTACCCCTGAAACTAATAATACACTATACGTTAATTAACTTGAATTTCAATAAAATCTAAATAAATAAATAGAGCCAACCGGAGAAATCAAAATCAGCAATCACATAGGATGCCCTGCTTCTAGTTAGCCATCCTGCAGTTCCCCAGGCCAACAGCCTCCAGCCGGGGACTCCCTGGAAGCCGCCCCTGTTCCAGCCACAAAGCTTGGCCGCTCCTCTGTGCCTTCGAGCCTCTGCCAGAACGTGGTGGAGGCAGCCGCCTTGCTGTTGTGAGCTCTGGACAGTCTTTGCCTGCTCCTGTTTGGTTGGTCTTCGTTTATCTCCATATATTTGAATTTACTATTCTAGCCCAACTTAGAATCTGACGATTTTCCAGATCCAGGTGAAAGAAGTAGGACCCCCATGACAGTGACCGTCCTCTGAGCCAGTCCTGTGGAGTGGGAAGAGCAGGAGGCTTGCAGTTAAGACTCTATGATCAAGGGGTGGGGGTGGGCGGCGCCTGGGTGGCTCAGTTGGTGAAGCATCTCCCTTAAACTCAGGTCAGGATCCCGGGGTCCTGGGATCAAGTCCCACCTCGGGCTCCCTGCTCAGTGGGGAGTCTGCTTCTCTCTCTGCCCCTCCGCCTGCTCATGCTCTCTCTCTCTCTCTCAAATAAATAAATAAAAATCTTTAAAAAAAAAAGACACAACGATCATGGCTCAAGGCTGAGGGAAATAGCCGTAACTCTGGGCACTGCCGCTCCAGACCTCAGTTTCCCTACCTATAAAATGGGAAGGGCGGGGGCGGGGAGAAGACTGCATCTCTAAAATAGCTTCTGTTTCTTGACCACAGAATATTATAGGTGGTTTCTATATTTGCCTCATTCTCAGTGAACCGGAACAGATGTCTTACCCATGGGAACATGGCATTCCCTTATAGCAAGTACTTCACAGAATAGTCTTCAGACCCACTTCCACAAAAATCTGCGAGTATTTGTCTAAAACGCAGTTTTCTGGTCCCCATCCCACACTTAATGAAACTGGATCCCTGGTAAGGGGCCCCAGAATCAACACTTCCAACAAGCTCCCAGGTGATCGGTACACTATTACTAGCCAGTGTTTATTCCCATGTTCCTGCATTGTTTCAAATGCTTTATATTCATTCATTTGTGTAATCCTCAGGGCACCTCTGTATGGTCGAATTGTCCCCATTTCCCAGAGGAGAAACAGAGACACAGATTCTCTGGTCCAGGGTCACTATGCTAGTGTAGGAGAGAAAAAAGATAGTTTCCCCTCAACCATCTTTGGGTCCCTGGCTGGATCTGGAAATTAAACTGACAAAAACAGATTAGCAGGAGAAAAGCATACACATTTATTTATTTAATTTGTTTATTTTTTATTTTTTACATTTTATTTATTTATTTGAGAGAGAGAGCGCATGAGCAGTGGGGAGGTGCAGAGGGAGAGGAAGAAGCAGGCTCCCCGCTGAGCAGGGAACCGGATGTGGGGCTCGATCCCAGGACCCAGAGATCATGACCTGAGCCGAAGGCAGACACTTCAGTGACTGAGCTACCCAGGCGCCCCCAAATTTATCTAATATAAATTTTACATGACACAAGAGTCTTCATAAGGAAATGAAGACCCGGAGAAACAGTGAAGCCCGAGTGTTTTGATGCCCGGCTTGCTGGAGGGTGGAAGTCATGGGAAGATATAAGAGGGCAAGGAGTGTGAGCTAAGTGTAGTAAATGGGAAAAGTTAGCAAGATCTGTTCGTTTGGGGTCTTCCAGGTGTCTGTCGGCCTTGGAGATAGATGGTCCTTTCCTCCACATACAGGGAGGGCACCGGTCTTCTGAGGAGCTTATGATCTGTTTTAGGGGAAAAGAGTCGGGGCGGAGGTCAGAGAGACCTTCCTGCTTCTGCCCTTTTCTCAAACTCTACCTTCTGCTTAAAATATGCAACAGGCCAAGGTGCCATCTTTTAGGGTACTGTGTCCTGAACCCCATCACTACTAAGTGATGAACAGCCCAGAGACCCAGGAACCAGACTCAGACTCCGAGCTCCAGCCATCATTCTGTGGTCATGCCACCAGTTTATGGGAGGATAGGCGGTCAGATCAGGAGACCCCTTTGCACCTTTTCCCCGCCAGTGCTGAATCTGCATTTCCCTCCATGCAGCCTGAGGCAGGCAGATTGGTTATGTGGTTACTCTCGGGTAATAAACAGCTTCTTTCTCCAGGTATTAAAACATCCAGGCCAGTATAGTATCAGGAACCCAGACTCATCCTGTGTAAACCTTCCCCTTTCCCCAGCTTGGCCTGACCTCAGGCTGCAGAGGCCGCCGCGCGGGGTGGGTGGAGGGGGGCTGGTAGACAACAGGTGGGGGACAGGTGCGGTGCCTTCTGGTCGGCACTGTAATCTGGGGCCCAGGTCTTCTGGGAGGCTGATATCCCACCGCAGGCTCCCTGGGCGCGACCCCCGCCCCCAGCATACATGCACCCGCGCGCACCTCACCGCACCCCCTGGAGCAAGTACAGTCTGTCAGTGCTGTCCCCCCGCTCCGGGTTCTGTGATCTTCGGTGCAGCTCTAGCCTTTTCCACCAAGGAGTCCGCCCGGGGAGGTGTCACGCCAGCAGGACGCTTCCCGGCCAGGTTCCTAGGAAGGGCATGGAGCCCGTGTGCTTCTGGTCCCGAGAACCTCCATCTCTGCCCCTCTGCAGGGAAAGGGCACCTTCCCACACACAACCTTCCTCCCTCCTGCTGTAGCCTCTCGTGTCATTATTTTTCTGGGTGTGCATCACATCACAGTCCCTGCATACTCCAGGGGACCTGCCTGAGCTCTGGAGGTGATTTCTCTCCAAGTTTAAAGAAGCCCTTCTCCGGGTCCGGAGCAGGGCTACCCACATGGCTCCCAGGCCCTGAAGGTAGAAGCACTGAGCGCGGGAAACGTCTGGCAATCTGACCTTGCCTGCCACAACGCGCAAGAACAGGACTTTGTATTTCACAAAAGCGTCTTTTCACAGCGGACCAGAAGGTCCTTCTCTATAGATTGCACGATTAGAATATATCTCAGGACATGGGGTACTTTTCACCCTTGTTTTGTTTCTTCGCCTTTGTGCGTCTGCTGAAACTCTGACAGCTAATAGGGCCGGTCCATCTGCAGATTGTGAGTACTTGATCTTCCTCATCCACCAAAACGAAAGAGGGAATCTGAAAGTCCAGGCTATGCCCACTCCCGCAGCGTGCAGGCCCTGCAGAAAGGCTGCCTTACCAGCTGTGTGTCCAGCCTCCATGTAGACACATGTGAACCCCAGCTCTGGGCCGTCCTCTCCCCTCCCTGAACACGGTCGTGAAGGTGGCAGACATCTAACTACGGAGGCTGGTGCTCGGGCCAGCTCAGCAGCATGGGTTGTGGAGGCAGTCGGCAATGCGCACTCCCACACACTCCTGCCATGGCTTTCCGACCCAGAGCCTTGGGGCTCAGCTCGGATGAAGGCAGCACGGAGCCTCCATGGCCGCCCAGCATTTCATGCTGATGAGCTGGAGGCTGATCGCCGCATTCCCCTGCTGCAGTGCAGAGAGTAATAACAATACCAATTATAATTGTAATTGTTTTTAAGAGAGAAAATGATGTTCTCTGGAGAGTGTGCACAGACCACAAACTGTGAAGACTGTAAATCTAGGAACAGCCCGGAGTTTTATTTCCACGGTTCTTGAAAGCTGCGTCGCATTTGCAAAATGTGAACCGATTCCCAGGAATCACATACACTTAATTACTCGATGTTGACTCCAGCTACTTTGCCAATTACTTTTGAGGGGGAGAAAAGTAGAAAGAACATGTGTTAAGGAGAAATGTGTTATTATAATTCAGTAGCTAAAAGGGCCTTCTCTCAGTACAGAGAATATTTGACATGAAGGGCGGATATGAGTTTCAATTCTGGGTTCACCCCTGAAAACACTCAAGACGTCCTTATTCTGTGTCCCTCCAACATCCACCCCACCACCTGTCTTAAAAAAATCACCCATGCGGATATGCCTATCACACATGTGCATGGCAATGAAGAGATGATTTGGGTGGTATTTGTAATTATGGAAGGCAGCACGGGGTTTTGGGGTGTGTGCGTAAGAAGGGAAACTTCAACAAAAATGGAGTCAAGGGGCACCTGGGTGACACAGTCAGTCAAGCGTCTGACTCTTGATTTCGGCTCAGGTCACGATCTCAGGGTAGTGAGATCGAGTCCCGTGCCTGGCTCTGCACTCAGCATGGAGCCTGCTTGGGATTCTCTCTCTTCCTCTGCTCCTCCCACCTCCCTCCCACTCACACACTTGCTATATCTAAAATAAATAAATAAATAAATCTGAAAAAAATAAATGGAGTCAGGAAGGCCTGAGGGGAGCAGCCTGCAAACCAACAGGGGGAGGGAAGACACTTCCCATGTAGAACTTTAGCTCCAACTTAAAATTTATAAATAAATAAACAAACAAACAAAAGGAAAATTCCTCCCCACCCCCCCCGCCCACCCACCCCACAACAGGGCGCCGACCACCACCTGCAGCCAGGGAGATACTGGATGACCTCTTACTCTTCCTCAATGAACTCTTGTTCAGAACAACGCTCCCCAATTTCCTCCTAACACCTCATAACGAGAGCTGACCTTCCCTTTGTCTCTTCGGACTCACCTTTGGTTCGCTATAGTTGGCTCGCCCCAGATTGTGACTCCTCTGCTCTTCCCAAATACACTCGTTTGCTCATAAAATAAAGGACTCTTTTATTTGTAAGGTTGACAGGTCCTGCAGGGCTGGCTTTGAGCTCTGCCTTTACTACCATTTAAGCGTGGCCTTGGACGGCTTATTCAGACTCTGAGTCTCCCTTTCCTGTAAAGCAGGAATAGTGTCATCTTCCTCCCAGCCCCACGCGTAGCTGAGTGGGGTGGGGAAGGGCAAAATTGAGGACATCTGTGATACTCAACAAATCTCAACCTTCCCCTCCCTTCTCTTCAGTTCCTTCACCCGAAAACCAAAACTACCGGTCGGCCATCCTTCAGGGCTATCTACATTAACATAACTACTGTTCCAGGCAAATAGCCTGGCTGTTCACTATACGAACTTCCCGAAAGGTTCACCAGCTCTTCATGGGAAGCATCGACAGGGTGGTTGCAGCCCAAGATTCCCTTGCTTTAGAATCTTTGCCCTGCTGTCCCCACCCACCTCCGACCACGAGAGGCTCAATATACTACGAACCATGCCCAGACCACATCCACAAACAGAACTCCGACCTATAGTCTGCGGCAGCCAGCCAAGGAACTAGTCACGGTCAACAATAACCAGCCCGGGAAGCCAACCTAGTACCTACAAATCAGACTCCTAAGAAGTCAGCCCACTGTCTCTAGCCAACAGTCTGGGAAGCCAGGACCTGATTAATAATCGCCAGCTTCCTGGTTGCTGGGCTTACTTGCCACTTAGACCAACGGAAGGAGAGAGCCAGGCGGGCACCCCTAACCAGTCACATGGGATGCCCAGCACCCGGTCAGCCTGCCTATACCTTCCCCATGCCGATAGCCTCCAATCAGGGCACACGTGAATTCCCTTTCTCCCACCCCTCTGCTTTCCTTTGTTTCTGTGCCGAATGCGAGCGATGGTGGCTGATTCCCTCGCTCTGAATTCATAGTCTTTGCCCGCTCCTGTTTGGATGGTCTTCTTTGTTTCCACAACTGCTGTGTCGTGATCCTGACCCAATCCCAACTAAGGCTGTGTCAGGAAGCAAACATTTTCATATTTCTAAGAGTCAGGGCTCTCTGAGCAAATTTTCCCAGAATCTGATGAAAGGACACATTTCAGAGGTTAAAGGGCATGTGGGTGCCACAGAGCGCCAGAAAGATTCACCTCTCTGGAGATACACATTTGTACTTCAAGGGAGGATAAAACCTAGACATGGAGACATTCCAGGGTTGTAAGCAAGCCCTGAGAGGCTTGTCTTATGTATCTCTGGACACATTTATTTACATTCCACGGGGATCTGCCTCTTCCCAAGGAGACTGTGTTTGTGGGGAGCTGGGCTGCAGTGCATGCCATCCTATGTAAGCAGATTGACAATTCGGGGTTCCTCTCCTGTATGCAAGGAACACCCAGGCCCAGCCACCTGGCTCTCACTTATATCGTTCCCCCCACCCCCGCAAAGAGGGAAGAATTGGCATGTGGGGAACTGATGCAGTTATTGCTGTAAAGCAATAATAATCTGCCTGGATCCAGAGCACTTGTGGTTTCAGGAAAACATAAACAAAAATTTGTAAGATGTAATATTAAAGCTTTAAAGATACTAAAGATATTTTTGAAGATATTAAAAACTTTTTAGCATACCCCTTCCCCTTGGAGAGACTTGCCTTAAACCAAACTTCCGACTGTCAGTAAACTCCAACCTTCCCTTCCTTCTGTGAGACCCAACGGTCAAGGTGGTGTTCTTCCTTCCCACTATGTCTTACCAATGGTTGGTATTGGCAGTAGCTGGGGAGCTGATGCTTGATATAACCAATATTTGTTGAGCACCTACTGTATGCCAGGGACTGCTCTGGGCACCCGGGCTATGTCAGTAAACAAAACAAAATGCCCAGCCCTCCAAGCTCATGTTCTGCTGGGGTGGGGTGCACAGTGACATCAAGAAGAGGAAGGAAGTGGAGCAGTATGGAACAGTACGGTAAAGGGGGGATGAGGGAAGCCTGAGCAGGGGAGGTGGGTTGCAGGATGAGAGACTGAGACTTGAGTAAGCACTTTGTAGGGGAGGAAAAGCAATTTTCCCTCCACCCTTCTAGGTTCTTGCCTGAGACCCCCCTGCCCCCCGCCGTAGTAAAAAGTGGATTAACAGGAGAAACACCCCAGAAGTTTAACAATATGGGTACCTCTTATATACATAAGAGAGACGCCCCAAAACAGAGTAACTCTCTAAATGGCCCAGACCATCACCTTAAATACCATCTCCAGCTAAAGACGAAGGAGACTGTGGGGGTGGGGCTCGGGATGAGGAGGTGGGGGAAGGGGGCTGGGAAGCCAGTCCTGGGGGTTGTCAGACAAAACATAGTCATCAACGATATGGATGTTGTGCAGGTTTAAGACTTGCCTTCTTTACTGATAAGAGTTTCTGGAGATTCAGCCACCCTCCTCTTCCCAGTACAGAGAGGGAGACGCCCTTACAAACAGATTTCCCCTCTAAACTTAAGTGTATCTTACAAAAGGGTCACTTCTACTAGTTGTCAGAGCTTCTCCTGTGTCTGCTGTTTCTTAAAAATAACCAGCTCAGGGTGTCTGGGAGGCTCTGTCAGTTAAGCATCCAACTCTTGGTATCAGTTCAGTTCAGGATCTCAGGGGCATGGGGTGGAGCCTCGTGTGGGGCTCCAAGCTCAGTGCAGAGTCTGCTTACAGTTCTCTCCCTCTGCCCCTCCCCTGCTCATGCATGCTCTAAAATAAATAAACAAATAAAATCTTAAAAAAAAAAAAACAACTCAAGCTCATCCTTATGCCAAAGAGGCATATTTTGGGTGACATAGTCCACTCTCCTTCAGCTTGGAAGAAGTGAGGCATAGGCCTCTGGGAAATCTGGGGGGGAGGGTGTTCAGGCAGAGGAACCAGCCAGAGCCCCTGAGAGCTAAAACCAACCCATGTATCAGGCCACGCAATGCATTCACTAGAGTTGCAAGTTGTCCTAAAACACTTCCTTAACTGTACCTTGAAAGGGATTTATCTATTCCCATATTTCCACTGTATTTGCAGCTCAACTCCCAATTAGAAATGCAGTACTACAGCTATCCGTGTGCAAGAAAAGGGAGTTAACAAATTATGCCTGACATTTCCAGAAGCAAGTTTCTTTACAAGGATTAAACTTCAGTGTGCTTAGGAAACTAAATATTTTATAGGGTTTGCGGCAAGAAAATGCCACAAAGAAGGCCAAAGTTTTAATAGCAAAAAACAAAGGTATTGAAATATCTTTGCATTTGCAAGCCTTTCTCAGCACATGAAAAGATCTGATTTCAGTTGATTTCAGTCTTTAAAACACAATGGAAGACTGTTGCTGATTGTTAAAAACATCTTTTTTTGCTTTAGTAGTTGTTTTTATTTTAAAAATATTTTTATTTATTTTTTTAAAGATTATTTGAGAGAGAGAGTGAGCGCATGCACATGCACGTGTGCGGTGGGGGGAGGGGCAGAGGCAGAGTGAGAAGCAGACTCCCTGCTGAGCAGGGAGTCCAACACGGGGCTTGATCCAGGACCCTGGCATCAAGATCTGAGCTGAAGGCAGATGCTTAACCGACTGAACCACCCAGGCAGGCCAGTAGTTTTTATTTTATTAAATTAATAAAAACTTAGTCATTTACCATAAATAAGCAGAGAGCCCCTACCCCAGACCTATGCCAGGTGAGAAGAGCAGCCCTTGGTCAATTCACAGCCTCAGGAGAGAAACATATAGATAAGTAACTGCAATACAAATGGTAGGGAAAACAGGGGGACCGTTCATCAGGCGTGATGGAGCTCAAAGAGGAAGGGGCTTTGGAGCCAACACTTGAAAAATGACAGTAGCAAACACAGTGCTGACTGTGTGTTGGGCATTGCTCTGAGTGCTTTATGACTATTAGGTCACTTTATCTGAACCACAGTGCCATGAGATAGAAATTGGTTTTGGTCACATCTGTAGTTGAGAAAACTAAGGCACAGAGAGGTTAAGGAACTTGCCCAAGGTTAACATAGCAAGTGCATGACCCAAATAAGAGCCCATGGGATCTGGTACCCGAATGTGTGCCCTTACCCCCAGTGCTTCTTCTCTAAGAGTGGGAGTTTCCCTTTCTGGAGTCTGACTGGTCTTCCTAACACCCTGCAGGGGAGGAAGACATTTTCCTTCACCTACTGAGGTTCCCTGGCTAGGTCTGAAAAAGTTTTTCTTGTTTTGTTTTGTTTTGTTTGCCATATAACATCATATTAATTTTAAGTGTACAACAAAGATTTGATTTATGTATACATTGTGAAATCATCCTTCACCACGCACAGTATAATTTATGTTTCTTGTGATGAGAACTTGTAGGATTTACTCTCTTAGCAACTTTCAAATCTATATACAGTATTCTTACTCATGCATAGTCACCGTGCTGTGCACTGCCTCCCCAGGACCTACACTCATTTGATAACCGGAAGTGTGCACCTTTGACTTCCTTCACCCGTTTGGCACACCCCCTACCCCCACTGCTGGCAACCACTACTCTGTTCTCCCCATCTATGTTTTCAGGGGGTTTTTTGGATTCCACATGTAAGTGATATTATTCTGTTTGTCCTTCTCTGTCTGGCTTAGTTCATTTAGCATAACACCCTGAATCATGAATTATTACTGAATTCATTTATTAGTTCTAAGAGTTTCTTAAGGAGTCTTTAGGGTTTTCTATATATAGTATCATGTGATCGGCAAATAGAGTTTTATGTCTTCTATTCTGATCTGGATTTTTTCTCTTTTTGCCTGATTGCTGTGGCTCAGACTTGCAATACTGTGTTGAATAAGTAGCAAGAATGGGCATCCTTGTCTTTTTCCTGATCTTAGAGGAAAAGCTCTCAGTTTTTCACCTGTGGCCTTGCCTTTTCGGCCTTTGTTATACGGATGTACATTCCCTCTGTACCTACCCTTGAGCGTTTCATCATACATGGGTACTGACTTTTGTCAGAAGCTCTCCTTTTTCGTCAAAAATTCCCCTTGGCCCTCTTTAGGGTCCCTGACTGGGTCTAAAACAGAACAAGAGGTTTTTATAGCTTTTAGACAAGGAAGCGATCGATTTGTAAATCATTGACAAGACAAAGGGGAGTGAGTGGTAAAGAGGTTGAGTAGGAAGATGAGGGTTGGTTTAACAAAGTTTGTAAAGATTTCCTGGCCCCAAATTCCCAGAATCTGGGTCTGGTGATGAGAATGTCTTCTTTCCTCCTGATACAGGAAGGGTGCCTTTCACATGGGGTTCTATGGCCTGTTTCAGGGAGGAAGGGTGGGAGCTGGGGAGGCAGAGTGACCTTCCCGATTCTTCCATTCCTATTTAATCCACCATATTTGGGGGCAGTGTGTCCTGAGCCCCGCCAACGTGCATATGAAAAGCACCAGGCTTCCCCATTGACTTCACGATAGCACAGCACTCCTATCCCTTTGTCGGCACCCCTCTAACTCAGCTCCCATGCAGGAGCAAATGTATCCTGGGCTTTCTCCACTCCAAACTTCAAGGTCAAATGTGCCATGCCTTTATTCACTGGGATCCCTCCACAGGCAAACCCTTACTGGTCCTTCAAGGCAGGACTTCAATCACATGTCACGGATTTGTGGAGTGAATAAGACAAGCAGCACGCACCACCACTCTGTGAGTCAGTGTTCCTGTCATCCCGTTTTGCAGTTGAGGACACTGAGGCTCAAGAAGGTTTGCCCAGGATTACAGGGAGTAAACTGTCTTTAATTCTTCAGATGCCAAGTCCAGTGTTCTGCCCGTGCCTGGGGAAGAAGGATGGCCCCCAGCAAGGTGCCTAGAGCTGATGGAACTGGAAGGGACAGTCCCTGTGAAGGAGAGTGCCCCTTTTGGTTATCTCGATGCCAAGTTTGGGGGGAAACTTGGGCTGCTCCAGTACTCTGTAATGCTTGCTGAATTGTGAAGGTTCTCCTTAAAACTCATGCTTCCTTAAAACTGTTCCCATTCTCTTGTTTTTAATGAATTATGAGCCATCACTTATTTATAATCTATCTACAGTTGCCTTTATGGGGCAGAAAATGAACTACTTGCCAAAGTAATTACCCTTTTTATAGACTTAGAACAAATGCTCCTGGCCCATTCCTTTCTAAATGGCTGTCATGCTAGGTTTCTGCTCTTTTCTGACCTGCCTGAATCCCTATGCTCATTATGGATCCAGTTAGGGTGATTTTTCTCACTCACCCTAGAAGCCAGACTGACTTATGCAGAAAGCTGGCTTCTTTCTGTAAGAGCTCAAGCATTTTTAGTAAAAGGTTGTTCCTTTCCCAAGAGTGAACAGGTGCCTTCAGACCAACGCAGCCTTCTCTGAGCGCAGGCTCGTAATCTGCTCGACATGGATGCTGTCACTTAGGTGTGTGGCTCGCTTGTCCAGCCAGGCGGCAAGGAGGGAAGCCATGCAATTTGTTCAGCTCAGGGCAGGAAACATCAGGCATTTATGCCAAAGAGAAAGAAAATTACTAGTTATTGATTTGACTCGGTATTCAGATTTAATAGTTACATTTAGCATTCCTATTTATAAATGTACACAAATGTATACACACAGAGCAACATATTGTTCAGCCAGTAATTATTCTAGAAATCATCCTTGTGTCTAAAATGAACTGAGCACACAGGTGAAAGCTGCTGTTACCAGTTACCTCGTGTAAGAATCTCCTTGATTACTTTTTGCTGAGTATTATTAGATTAGAAGCCAGAAGTCCTCCAAACCCTGAATGCAATTTCTAGAGGTGATATTAAAGAAGCATTTTAAAGGGTGAGGCTCAGAGAGACAATAGAATTGCAAATGGGTTACAGAGAGGATTCCAATGGTTGGGATTAGTTAAGAAACAGGATTTTAAGGCACAAATGTGACAGGCCTGCTGTCAACCTCATTCTAGGGTTCTGGTCTCAGAAACGAGCCAGGTCTGGACTCTCACGTGTTCTTTCCATGCTTAACAAGCAAAAACTTTGAGCTCAGCTCCAATGTTTGCCTAATGATTGGCTGCCAAATGGACTGTGGGAAGACTTGAGATGTCATCTAGCCTACGATGCGGTGGTTTTAAGCTTCATCCAGGGATGGTGGTTATGCCGTAAGCAGCTGTGTGATTTTAGGTGAGTCACTGAGCCCCTTTCTGGCCCAGGCTTCCTTACTGTGAAATGAGGCATCTGTGAATCTGTGACAAGCCACCAGGGAGGACGGAGTCATCTGTCGGTGGGAACAGATCATAGGAGGATCGAGCACCATGTAGAGAAGATGGGGACCCTCCACGTCCAGGGTGCATCTGGGCATCTCTTCCTGCCCCTGAGAGAAGGGAGGACGGGAGAATGGTGGAAGGGAAGGGAGAGAATGGGACAGGAGGGGGCAGGGAAAATGAGTGGATGCGCAAGGGGATGAATGGTCCCAGCAGGGCAGAGAGTGAAGGCCGGGTCCCTCCAGCCTCCAGGTTTTTCGGTCTCCTGGCCACTTCTCCGGAGAAGGCGAGTGGGGCCACCCTGCCTCGCCCTGCAGCCCCACTGGCCTCTGCAGGGGTCTGGCCAGCATGCTCACACTGAGGCTCTCTCGAGCCTGCTGTTTTTCTTGAGGGCTTTTTGGTAACAATGGCTGTATTTCCAGAAAATGTGTGTTTGGAACATAGTATTTTAGACAGACAGGAGGCCAAAACGTATTCACTCCCACCCTTTACTTTTACGGGTGAAGAAAACACAGACCATATTTTATTGCCACTTGCTTGGACAATGCTTGAAGTGCCTGAGACTTCAGAAACATGACCTTTCAGTACTAATGAGACACTTGGTGGAGAACGCCCAACGAAATGTCTATGCTATTTCTCAGCTGTTCTGTGTAATCTCCCTGGACTGTAAATGTGTTAAGGAAAGAGATTATGAGGAGATTCTTAATTTCGCACCAAACACACACTTGTGCACGCTGCATGCTCATAAACATGCAATACCCAGCCACAGAATGCACACACATGCAATGGACACACGTGTGCACAGCACACGGCACACACAGCATACATATACGCACACACATACGTGTGCACATGTGCAGATGCACATGTGCCTATATACCAGGCCTGTAAGACATGTGCACCTATATACATACCTGCACACACACGCACGTGTGCACACATTCTCTAAGTTCAGTGTTCTGCACCAGGAGGCACCAGGCAGTCCACAGGGGGCACTGCATGACTGACAAGGCCACGGGTGGCCTCATGCTTCCGTGGGACCATGCCCTCCGTCTTTCCCCATGAACCATTTCATTGGGTTGAAAGGATTTGTTGGAGGACACCTGAATCTAATAAGAGAACCATATGTTTGATGTGGTCTTTACCGCCAGCTCACGTCTTTAGCATGTGTCTCTTTCAATCTTGCACATCTCAGAATGTCTGGATTCTGTTTTCTTCTCTTTAAACCATGCTTTCAAACAGACCAATGTGACTTCATCAGAATTAAGTAACATTGCCAAGAGAAGGACAAGCCAAGCCATTGGCTGGGAGAATACACTTGTAGATCACATTTCTGACGATGGACTTATATCCAGAGGATACAAAGGACTCTCTTTAATAAAAAAAAAACCCAACAACACAATTTTTAAATGGGCAAAAGATTTGAACAGACACGTCACCAAAGAAGACATACGGCTGACAGAGAAGCACGTGTAGATGTTCCACATAACTGGCCCTGAGGGAAATGCAGACGTAAGCCGCAGTGAGGCACAGCCACTTCTCTGTTGGGCTGCCTCAGCTGGGGGAGGCAGGGTCTTAGAAATGTAGACGTATGCTCACCCCCGGACCCAGCAACCTCACTCCTAGATAGTTACCCAAGGGAAAGAAAAACATAACTTCACTCAAAAACCAGTATGCGGGGGCGCCTAGGTGGTACAGTCGGTAAGCGTCCGACCCTTGGTTTTGGCTCAGGTCATGATCTCAGGGTTGTGAGATCGAGCCCTCCATCAGGCTCTGCGCTCAGCATGGAGCCTGCTTAAGATTCTCTCTCTCCCTTTCCCTCTGCCCCTCCACCTACCCTCCTCCCCCTCTCTAGAAAACAAAACAAAACAAACAAAAAATGGTGTGCAGATGTTTATGGTGCCTTCTTTGTAACTGCCAAAAACTGGAAAGTACCTACGTGTTCGTCAACAGACAAGTGGATCAACTGTGGTCCTTCGAAACAGTAAAAAAATACTCAACATTAAAAAAGACTAAACTGGGGGCACCTGGGTGGCTCAGATGGTTAAGCATCTGCCTTCGGCTCAGGTCATGATCCCAGGGTCCTGAGATCGAGTGCCGCATCAGGCTCCCTGCTCCTTGGGAGCCTGCTTCTCCCTCTGCTTCTCTCTCTCTCTGTCTCTCATGAATAAATAAATAAAATCTTTAAAAAAAAAAAAAAAGACTAAACTGTTGATACACACAACCACATGGGCAAACCGGAAACACATAAGCCGGGTGATGGTAGCCAGACTCAAAGCTCACCTACTGCAGGATTCCGTTTACAGCACACCTGGACAATGCAAAATGACAGAGACAGAAAAGAAAAGAATGGTTCTAGGGGCTGGACCTGGAGGCAGGGGCTTCACTCCAAAGGGGCATGGAGCAATTTGTCAGGATGATGGAATCGTCCTATATTTTGATTTTGATGGTAGTCTCATGACTTTTCCAAACTCCCAGACTATACACTAAAAAGGATGGATTTTGGGGGCACCTGGCTGGCTCAGTTGGTGGAGCATCAGACTCTTGCTCTCAGGGTTGTGAGATTGAGCCCCATGTTGGGGATGGAGCCTACTTCAAAAAAAAGGATGGATTTTTGCCATGAGTAAATTATACCTTCAAGCAAATAAGCTGATTATTTTCTGAGTACCTCTTTCTTTTAGTACGCTATTGAATACAGCGAACACCAACCAACCCACCGTGAACATTCTGCCTTGAAATCTCTTCACCCAGAGCCACAAGTTCGTTAGTATATTCTGGACAGTCTCATCCAGTGATCCATCCACATGGCGAAGCTTGCACACTGGCCATCTCCCGAGGCCAGAGCCTACCTTTCAGGATGGATTCGGCTGCAGCTCGAGTTCGGAGCCCATTCCTGTAGGAGTCAGCTTGTGCCACAGCGACAGACCACACTCAGATTCCAGGCGGCATGGCAGGGTTTCTGTCTCCCCTGTGAACCATGGGGGCCACGGGCGGGCCGAGGTTCCCCCAGGCCGGGCTGCTCTCTGCTAGGCTCCTTGTGTCTGCTCCTTGCACCCCGAGGACAAAGGAGCCGCCACCACCTGGGGTGTGGTGTTTTCACACCACAGGGCAGAGCCTCAACCACACAAGTACAGAAAACTGTTTTGCTCAGAGATGGCGGCGCACGTTCCATTGGCCAAAACAAGTCCCACGGCCAAGTCCAAAGTCAGGGCAGGAGGGAAGAAGACTCTCCCGCCCGGAAACTCAGCAAGCGTTGGGAACACAAGTCACTGCGAACAGAAGAGCCGTTCTCAGGAACACCGTGCAACTGCAGGGAAGAGCCAGACAAGAACCTCAGTGCACAGAAGATCCGACAGCGTCACACCGTGACGGTCTTATACAGCAGCTAAAGGGAATCGACCATCTGTTCATATCCATCCATCTAGGTCATCAGGGATCACGCTCAAAAATACAATGTTGAGTGAAGAAATGAAGTTGATGGTTTGGTTGGTGTTGGTTGCTTAGCTAAACTGCTCTGTAATGGTGCTGCTTCAGCTACAGCAACATCCTAAGACGGATGATGATTTAATTCCCCCCAGAGAAAGACAGGCAGAATAAATCCCCGGCAAAATGACTGGGCCTTGAAAGTCTCCAGAATCTATACCCAAGCCATGGCCCAAAGCATCCCTTCTTTGCAGACCCCGAGAAAGACTCTGCATCGTCTGGAGTTCAGAAGCTCAGCTCAGGCAGGCCCGGGTGTGAAGCCAGCTCCGAAGGGTCGTAGGAACGCGCCACTCTGCAGGTGGGCAGCACTCAGAGCCCGTCCCACATAATTACCAGTCCTGTGGCTGCGGGCAAGTGATTGAATGCCTCCGGACCTCAGTTCTTCCAAACGTAGGATAAATGAGGATGATAACGGGGTTGTTCTGAAGAAGGAGTGAGGTTGTCCATATGATGCCATTAGAGAAGGGACTGAAACAGGACCCCGTTCATCCTTCAAAAAGCTGATTGCCTACCCACAACCTTTAAAAAATGAAACAGAACTGGAGATGTAGCTGGACAGTTTTTCCCGTCCAGCACTTCGGGGATGACATTCCGCCCTTTCTCCTGGCCCGCAAGGGTCTGCTGGGAAGCCCCCTGACAGCCTCCTGGGGGGCTCCCTTCCTCTGCTCTACCCCCCATTCACCACCCCCACAGTAAGTGTCATCTTCGTCCTCCGAGAAATAACTTCACGGCACCAAATGCACCCGTGCCAAAGCGAGCGTGGAGATGAATGTGCTCCAGGACCGCAGGGTGAGGGAGGGAGAAGGCGGGCGGGGCCGGGGAGAGCCACAGAGAGGCTACTACCCCCGCCACCTGCCGCCGCACCTCTCCCTCCATCTCCAGCTCAAACTCAAACCGTTTTAGGAAATCGCCTGCAAAGCCTAAGAGTGCCTGGCAATGCTTACAACCTGCCACAGCCCCCCGACGCTCCCGAGCGCAGGTTTCTGCCGAGCGGTGGGGGCACGTTCGTAGGAGGAAGCATTTTTGGAAATAGAACCTCCACACCCCTCAAGATAAAACGGGAACATATACTCCTTGGTAGGGATTCTGACAGTGTTATTTCTTACTCTGCGGTGCCAGAAAGAGAAGCGTATGGTGCGCAAACACCTTTCAGGTCCTGGGTGTGAAGTCATGAAGTTGTTTGTGAAAAACAGCTCAGTTCTATACTTAAATGCCTGCAACACAGCTGTCTCCATGGCGCAACACGGGACGCCAGGTGGCATTTGGTAGACTGACAACAAAAGAAGTTGGTACTGGATGTACCCTGGTGTCACAGGAATAATTATGCTACCGAACAGTTGCTGAAATCTATTTTTAACATAAACCTCAATAATAGACATAAAAATGAAAGATTCTGTAAACCTGTTATTGGGGAGAAAATGACTCAGGTTGAGAGACTTTCAGTAAGTGAGGGAGATTGTCACTCACTTTGTCCTCTTGAAGGTCAAGAACAGCCATGGTCATCCCCCTTCATTTCTCTTCACCCCTCGTGCTTCGTGCTATCCCCCCAACTTCCAAAGTACCGCCCTCGCTAGGTTCTCTTCCTCTCTGTTCCTCCAAGTACGTTCCTGCCCTTCTCTTTTCCTCCTGCCCCGAGCAAGTGAAAGAAGTGGTTAAGAAAGTGAGCTGGAGTCAGATATCCGATCGGATATCACTTCTTTGAGCAATCTTGGGAAATAACTTAATATCTGTAAATCTCCATGTTATCATCTGTCTAATCAAGATTATGAGCATGCTCCTACAGTGTAAGCTCCCTGCTGGGCCTCCCCTTTGTACAACTTCAGAGGGCCCCATTTCACTCTGCGCACATGCCCCCTGCACCCTATACTGTATAAGGCAGCAGGCAGCCCTGGCTCCCTCACCGGTTTGAGATCTACGTGGGCAGATACTGTCTGTTTGGTCCACCGAGTGCCTAAGGCACTGTGTGGAGTATAGTAAACACCCAGTAAATGCATATGAGCATCAGCTCTGTCACATCTGCCACTCAGGGTCTTCTCATCTTTCTGCTCCAACATCCTGCAGTGCAGCTCCTACGCTCAAGGTCATATCACCGTCCAAGATGGCTGCTGGAGCACCAGCCATTGCATCCATATCCAAACAGCAGAAAGAAGAAAGGGCAAAAAAAAGTGTGCTTCCCAGCTAATCCATTCTCAGTAATGAGCCTTCCCAGGAGCGCCAAGAAATGCTTCCATTCACAGCTCTTGGTCTTGAACTTAGATGTGTGACTACACCTAACTGCAAGGGATTGAGAAATACAGTTCTTGGCTAGCTCACTGCTGCCCCATAAAAAATCAGGGTTTTGTATTTAAAAACAAAGGGAGACTGTACATTGGTAGGCACCTAGCAGTTTCTGCCACAAGGACCTGGGACACGGCTCAGAGACCTCCCTCCAGGACTCCTCAGTGAGGCCCGGCCCCCGGGCTCTGCCTTCACGGCCTCACGCTAGGGAGGGCACTTCTCTGCAGAGTGGCCTGTCACGTTTTTGGAACAATCAATTTCTGAGCGTTTCTGTTTTTTATTTGTTTTGCTTTTGGCTCCAACAATCATTTTTCTGTGACTTCTGCCAATCTGTACTAGTTCTGCTTCATGAAACTGTACTGAAAACAATCTACGTTTTTCTTCAGTATGACGGTGAATGCTTTCCTGAGTGCTTGGACAATATAGCCATTCACATTTTTTAAGGAGGCCACTCTGTGATCACTGCAAACTTGTCTTCTTCGAGCTCTAGCTCTCCAGTTCCCTAAACCTTTCTTTTTTTTTTTTTTTTTAAAGATTTTATTTATTTATTTGAGAGAGAGAGCACATGAGAGGGGGGAGGGCCAGAGGGAGAAGCAGACTCCCCGCTGAGCAGGGAGCCCGATGCGGGACTCGATCCCGGGACTCCAGGATCATGACCTGAGCCGAAGGCAGTCGCTTAACCAACTGAGCCACCCAGGCGCCCTCTAAACCTTTCTTCACAAGACCCTTCCCTGTTCTTCTTGCTCTCCACCCGGTTGTCACGGACCTTCATAAGACCCAGCTCCCAACCTGTGTAGGACGCTCCAGATCTGAGCCAGCCAGTGGGGACCGTGGGGGACCTCGCTCTGTCCCTGTTCTTGCCGTCACCTGCATCACACCGGTGGCTCGTAAGGAGCTGGGTCTACTGAATTCCAGGTAGCTTTCCCAGGAATCTCTATCAGGACAAGTGCTCCCATTTTGTAGTTTATAATGTCGTTAAACTGAGTACATTTCTCTTTGATCTTGTTGTATTTTCTCTTTAATGTGGGCCCCAAATTTCAACTTGTGGAGACGTTTTAGAATCTTGATGCTGCTGTCCCCACCCTCCCTCCCGCAGCCTCATCGTGTCCGTCCCATGTCTGAGCAGCCTGCCTCCTGAGTCTTCATCGGGGCCAACCCTTTGGAAGAGCATTGTCACGTGAGGGTCAGAGTCACGTACAAGGACTTGGGTGAATTCCACAGTGTCATGTAGATCGGGTAGGGAATGGACTCTACTAGGAAAAAAACTTACAAAATGAGGGTCAGCAAGAACAGGGAGGACATAAGTCTTTCTCACAGTGACAGCTGACCTCACCATGTGACTTTGGGTGCTGGGGGAGGGGCCTGGCCCCAGTTGCTGTCCCTTCTTCTAAGGCAAATTCGAGAACAACCTTACTGGGCACCTGGCAGCCCAGATCTGGGCTTTCTGGGAAAGTTCTGCACCTGGAGACCCCAGGGCCCACGGGACGTTGCCACGGGTACTTCCCACGTGCCACTGGAGGACAGGGGCCCCAAAGCCCGGCTGGCTGGCTGTCCAGACAACCTGGGGTGGGGGGTGTTTTCCCAGGGTCATTTGTGCCCAACTCTGCCACCTGCACCACACCTCTCAGGTAAAGACTGAATGCAGTCTTTCATTCAGCTACAAACTCACCTAAGAATATTGATGTCCGACTCAAAGCATCTGTCTGCCTATAAAGAAATCAGTAAAAACATGCAGCCCTCACCAAAACCTCACTGCACCCATGCATGTACCCAGCCTACCCCCTTCCAGAAGTGAAGCTCTTCAAGCACAGAGACTATGCCTTATTCAGTCACGGACTGGAGGCTAGGCACTGCACCAGGGGATCTGTCCCGTTCTAGATCTCCCACATCTGCTGTTTCACCAACTCTGCAACCCTTCAAGGGTGGGTAACACCCACCAAACAGGTGAAGAAACCGAGGTTCAGAGGGGTGAAGTGTTGCACAGATGAGGGGCACTGGGGCTGGATTTCAGCTGAGCTCTAAGTGCCCCAAACCCTGTCCTGTTGTATTAACTGCCTTAATGTGTGCAGGCTCGTGATAAATACCAATGGAGGGTGTAGTCAGTGTGTCTTTGCACTCCCAGGCAGGATTCTGAGTGACAATTCCCAACACAGACAGACGAATGTCCTTGTAATAGAGTCATGTCAACACGGTCCTCCCAGGAGGACACCAGGCGAAGGGCACCTGTTACCAGGTCATGAAATGGGCGGCACCCTGGGCACGAGCTCCTGCAAGCCTCTCTAGGATCTCACCAGCCTCACCCCCACACCCCCACACCCCCCACCACCCTCCCCCGAAGTCCTGGCCCAGCACCAGGGCTCTCAGCCACTCGTCACTGACAGCAGAGGCTCGGCTCCTCTCAGGCCATCAAGTGTCCAGTCTGGTCTAATATCGAGAGTCCAGAATCTCATGCAGTTCAAGGTCGTCCCTGCTCCACCTGCCCAGAACGCCTGGGAAGTTGGGGCCCCCTCTGAGAGCTGCTCACAAGCTTCCCACCCACCACCATCGCAGATTCCGCATCCAGCAAAGTATCCCCAGCCCCTCTTGGGGCAGGGGCTGCACCTGGCAGAATGTCTTCTTGGGCAAAGCGTTTTCAGGTCGCTCACGGCCGCTCCTCAAACTGCAGCCCGTGGCTCTCCCCAGGCAGGTGTTCTCCAATGGTCGTTTCTCTTTGGCTGCCAGTGAAGGGAAGGGCCCTGGTTCGTGGGCCCCCATAGGTGGGGTGGGGGCAGGGGTGCACTGGATGGGTTCTCGGCCTTTCCTTACACCTGCCAGGTGCTGGCGGGGAGCGGCCACTGTCCTGAGGTGTTGCTCCTGTCGTTCTCGGCCTCGGGTGCTTCCGAGACCGTAGGAACCGGTGTGTTGGACATCCATAAAAATAAGCAACTCAAGGCTGCAGGAGGGGGGGGAATAAAGTGATCCACAAGGGGAAAGAGAGGCGTTAACATCAGTGCCGTGCATGGGGCACCCTCTTCGTGCGCTCTCCGTGACGCGGGTGACAACCCATTGGGACGCTACCGTCGCCCTGCCCGCTCCGTGCATCCTCTGGCAAACCCACAGATACGGACAAGGAAGGTCCTGCCTTTCTGGGGAGCCCAGGTGACACAGCTTCCAAGAAGCCGGCAGGGAGGGTGGCTCGTCTCTGGGAGCCACGAGGACGAGGGACAGCCCGCCGTGTCTGGGGCCACGCTGCTGGAGGTGTGACCGGGAACCCCTGATTTGCGCTGCTTCAGGTCCCATGACAGACAGGCGTGGCGGCTCGGGACACTGTCCCATCGGAGCTAAACTCCTCCACCCACCGTCCCAGGTCCCAGGTCCCACCGAGGCCGCTGGGCGCGCCCACCTGACCGCCGGGGGGCCCCTCCGCCCCACCCCAACAACCGCTTTCCTGGCCCCCGGTCAGCGGCCTGGCTTCAGCGTGACGCGCTTCCCCCCACCACGAGGTCACCCCGCTTCAGCAAAGCGCACAGACCTCTCATTTCACGTCCTGACCGAGACATCCAACACGAAACGTGCCTGCTTCCTCTCCGCTCGCGCTTCCGCTTCCCCGGCTTCCCCGGGCACCGAGGAACCAGACTTGCAGTTGGCCGCTACGGCCGCCAGGCGGGGATGGAGCGCGGCGCGGCGCCGTGGGGACTCGGTTTCCTAGGAGGGCCGGGCGGCCGCCCAGGCTGAAGCGCCCGCCGCCCGCCGCGTAAGGCGGCCGCGCACGTGCGCGCGGGCAACAGTGAGTGCGCAGTGAATGGTGCGTGGGGGCTGGGCTTGCGCCCTGGGGGTTCGCAGCGTGTGACCCGGTGTGCGCAGTCCGCGCGAACGGGGGCTACGTGTCCGTCTGTCCGCCCAGAGCCGGGCGCCCAGGACCACCCCGGAGAGGCTTCCTAGCGGGGTCTTGGGTTCCCAGCGCAGCGAGCGGGCGTCCAGTGGTCTCCCGGCTGAACGAGGGTCCTCAGCTCTTCCTCTTCGCCGGGCGGACCCTCCCTGAGAGAGACGCAGAGGACGGCGGGCGGAGCCGCAGAACTTTCTGGACTCGGATGGGCCAGGCAGTCAGCCCTCGGGGACCAGGGTGAGTAGCGCGGGCCTGCGCCTGCCGGGCTCATCGCCCTCAGCGGCCCCCTGCCGCTCATTTGCTCTGGTCCCCAGCCCGTGGCCAGAGGTCCTCTCTGCTGACTTCTCTGACATTTGATTCAAACCACACGGCGGCCCGAGGAGGGACCTGTGCCTGGACCTGCCCTTCCTCCCGGGCGTGCCGGGCAGCTGTCCACGTCCCCCAGAGGGCACAGTGCCCCAGCTGGCTTCTGTCATGCATGCGCCGGCTGAACACGCTGGAAGAACATCCTTGAAGCTGTAGCCTTGTGACTATGCCCGTCATAAACCCTGGGCTCTACGGGCCAGCCTAACTTGCTCCAGGGCGTTAAATTAAGCATGCTTTGCAGAATTAGGCTGACACCGGATAGGGTGATGGAAATCTGGCTCGCCTCCCTTTGCAGGGGGACTCGTGGGACACCGCAGGTGGCCTGTCTCCTGGGGCGCTGTCCCCTGGGTAAGGGCAGCCGTCACTGGCCAGCAGGAGACAGTGCTGAGCGCTCCGCGTGTGCCACCCTGCCAACCCTCTCAGCCCCCCGTCCGCCTTCCTGGAGGACAGACGGACCTCTCAGAGCCACCTGCCCTGACCATGTGACCTCGAGACGACATGCTTAAAGCGGTGCTTAAAGCCTCACTCCTGTGATGACTGCAGGCTCGGAGAGCACCCCCTGGGTCCCCAACTTGTAGCGCAGGCGGGAGAGATGCCGCCACCCCAAGGAGTGGCCCGAGGGTCTGAGCAGTGAGCAGAGACCCACGTCCATGCGGCTGCTCCACCCCCCGCCACCGCGGTCCAGCACTAATCAGAAGACATGGTGGCCCGGTGCGGGGACCCAAGCGTCTCCGTCCTGGGGGCAGGGGTGAGAGGTAGGAGAGCGGCCAGGCACGGGGCACACGCGGACCAGGCCCCAGCCCTGGAGCCCCATCTGAGCTGGAAAGGAGGAACAAGCCAGCGACTCCAGCACTGATGAGTTGTCTACACGGAAAACCACAAACAGGGACTGTTCCTGTTTGGCTCCATCCTGAGCTTGCTCTCTGCCCAACTCGGCACCCGCACACACAGCCCTCGCCCCAAACACCCCCCGGACGGACCCACGCTGAAACGAGGTTCGGGAAGTAGCGCTCTCCGCTGCCGTTTGCAGCCAGGTCATAGCCAGAGGACTGTGTCTCGTGTATCGGGACAGCACGCCAAGCGTTTGGAGGACAGGTGACTGAGGGCAGCTTCGGTCCGGCCCTTTCCCCTCAGACCGACGGGCTGTCCGTGCACCGGGCTGGCACCCCCCGCAACAGCCCACTCCCTTGCCAGCCTGATGACTCTTTCCAGGTCACCTAAGTGACCCAGTCTGGACGCTGCGTACGTGAGTGTGAGCTTCCGAGGTACGCCGGGCCCTCCCTGGGGCCCCCCCTCGGCTGCGCGTGGGTCCCAGCCCCGCGGTCAAACGCGGACTTGTAGAGGCTGGGATCTGGTACCTGCTTCAGAGGAGACCAAGACTTCAATCAGGTGCCAGATTCCAACCATCAAGACGGTGCCATTCGCTTTGGAAAATGACCCGGTCGACAAGGAAATGCTTTGGGATTGGGATCCCCCATTCACTCTTTCTTCTAGATACTCCGCTGGTGAGACGGGCAGGTTTTGACCAAAGGCGTCACCTAAGATGAGAGTGTCGGGTTGAGATGGTATGTCGTTGTTAGCACAACTGAGCAGCGTCACGGGCCTTCCTCTGAGACCCTCTGAGACCTGCTCCAGACCCAGATTCGGGGGTTTGAGCTACCTCCTCACAGTAGGATAAGGACCAGGAGCCTCACATAGCGTCACTGTCCCATCCAACCCGCGCTGGGCACACTCGAATCAGATATATCACAGAGAAGCACGATGAACCAGAGTGCAGGGCACGGTCTCCAGGCCCCAGCTGCCGGGCCCCGTGCTGTGTGTCCCACACACAGGAGGCCCCCGGCATCCTTCCGGGTGGGCCTTCGAGGAGAAAACCCAACTCCCAGGTGTGATCAGAGACACCAGGGAGCACTATGTATGGAAAGGCTCAATCGTGGCTCCTATCTTCAAAAAGTTGGCACCGATATGGGGAGATCCAACAAAAATTAACTGGTAAAAATATAAGTTGAGTTATGTAAATACCAATAATCGATTCATGATTAATTGGCAACTGAAAGCCGTGGATGAAAGTCCTACGACCTTAGAAACGAGAGCGGCTGTGAGTCAGACTGGCTGGCATAGCCTCACAGGGGCGGTGGGGGTGGTGGGGGTGCAGACAGGCCTGGAAGGTCGCTTCTGAGCACTCTTTGCACAGTTAGCCGCAAAGACAGATTTTTTTTTTAAGAGCGAGAGAGTGCGTGAGCATGGGGAGGGCAAAGGGAGAGGGAGAGAATCCCAAGCTGACTCCCTCCCAACGCGGGGCTCGATCCCACAACCCGAGGTCATGACCTGAGCCGAAACCAAGAGTTGGATGTTCAACTGCCCCAAAGACGGATTTTTTAACACCTGGAGTTGGATTCTCCCTGGAAGGTCTGGTGCTGCTCGTATTTCAACCATAGCCATTGTCCCAGGATAACTGTCCAGCTCCAGCTGGTACTCACTCATTCCCTGGGTTCCCGTCCCCCGTCAGCGTCGGCAGGGCCGCCTTGGACTTCAGCCTCTCCCGGGGCTGAGGCTGACGAGCCTCCACACCGCGGCCTGTCCCCCACAGGCCCCTGCTGCAGGGTGTCCGCCGGACGGCACACAGAGCTATCCCAGCCCCCCACCATCAGCCCTGCTCAGAAGCACATGGACGGGCATGGGGGTCAGAGATGATGGAGACATGGCCTTTGTAGACCGAGGGGTGCAGCCCTTACGTGAACTTCCACTTTGTGTCATGAGCAAAACAACAGGGGCAAACAAAGGGAGCTAAGGGGGTGTGGAGGGGGCCTGGGAAGGCTTCCTGGAGGAGGTGGTGCAGGAGACAGACACTGAGAAAGTAACCAGGCCAATGGGGGAGAGCTGATGGGAGGGCATCACAAGACGAGAGAACACTGCGAACGATGGGGCCAAGGGACAGCAGGTGCATGCTGGTGCCCACACCTCCGAGTGCTGGACGTGCAGGACTTTCTGGCCCATAAAACTCGGGTAGCTCAACACTGGCCTTAGTGGGAGTATTGATATCATGGAAATTGGCAAATGCTACAAATAAGGGGTGTTTTTGTTAATGGAGAGCCAGTTGACCAGCACGCCATTGGCCCGTGTGCATGAGGCACCAGGGCGACTGGTCAGCTTTAGAACTACCGAGGATCTTGGTTAAAAGGAACAGGAGTTTATACGACGGGTCCTGGGCTACCTTGAGGCTCCGAGGAAGTGGCATGCCTTTGAAAAAGGATATAACCAAGAAGCTGAATGCTGTCAGAACCTTCCAGAACCTTCCAGCACTCAGCTCTGCCTTCTTAGGACATCTGTCTTGTCTTTCCCTTTCTCTCTCTTTCCTCTGTGTCCCGGTTCCAGGGAACATGTCTGATAGGGCTCTTAAATTTTAAATGTGACAGCTCAGCTCCTGAAAAAGGCTTCTTTCTCCTTCTCTGTTCTAGTTCCAAAATATGCTACAGAAAACCTGGAATCCTCTCACTTTGGCCAGGTGTTCACTGCTGCACCAGCCACCTGTGGCAGGAGAGGGAACCGAAACTGGTCCCTCTCCGGTCGCAAGCCTGTCCCAGAACCGATTGACGGTGGCCAGGGGTCGCGTGAAGGCCGCGGCCTGCAAGGTGGCCACGGGGATGGTCGGGGGTGGCAGTTCCCAGAAGGAAGGAGGCACGAGGCAGAAACGCAGTTGGCTTCGAGGAGGAGAGCAGGAGGTAAGCCGGCAAGGTGGGCAGACATCTGTGCGGCAGACGTGGGCTGGACCCAGTGGGTGACCCGGGCCCGGGGGGCGGGGGACCTGGGGAGGAGTGCCCTGCTCACATTTCTGGGGGTTCGGCTTCAGTTTTGACACTGGCTGAATTTTTATTATTTTTACGCACAGAAACCTCAACAGCATCCACTCAGCCCCGCTGGGTGGCTGGTGCTTTATCGTTTGCGTTTTCCAGCTTGGCCCGGGAGCCAGTGGCTTTGGACACGGGATGGTCTGCCTGGTGACGAGGGCTCCCAGGCTCCCCGCCACCACAGCTGGTCCTGATCGTTTCCACCAGCTGCGCCGGGGCTCCCCCGTCTTCCCAGCTGAGCTGCATGAGGGCGGCTGGGGTGCGGGTCTTCCTGTGGACACTGCAGGCAGACAGGGAGACAGCGGACTCAGTGGGATCCGCATCTTGCACAACCACTGCCAGCCGAGCCTTCTTCCTTCCAGCAGGGAGGTGACAGGGTCCCCCCTCACGTGGAGGACAGGTGGCCTCTTGGTGGGGGCACCCCAGGCCAACAACCTCTGCTTCCTCTCTGGCCTTGCCCTGGCTCAGTGTCTGTGTGCCAGCCGCCGCAGGGGAGTAGCTGTTCGGTGCTCCAAGGCCAGGGCCTGCTCAAGCGCCGGAGACGCTTTCAGACTTTGCTGCAGCCGCCAGCGCCGGGGGCCACGGACACAGCGGATGAGGTCCCGCTGGGCTGGAAGTTTGCTCCACTGCCCAAGTCCTTGGGCCTTTTCTCCAACCGGGGACTGACCTCCTCCTGGGTCTCCTGTTTCTTGTCTCGGCGCCTGCAGGGAACGTCAGGTTTCTGTTCGGAGTGCCGCGGCCGGTCCCCGTCATCGTGGAGGGTGAGCCTGTGACACTTCAGATGCAGGGCAGCCATTCCAGGGCGATTCTCTGGCCCAGGCTAGCCCTGGTCTAATGCACTCCCTCCTGCGGAGTGCTCGCAAGGCCGTGCTTTGGTCCTGCCTTCCCGCCCCCACCCCACCAGAGTTGCAAGTGCCTGCGGTCCTGGTGGTCGCCTTCCTGCACCCAGGGGTCATGAGCAAACTCATTTCTCTCTGCTCCCTATCACATAAGGCGCCAGGGTCTGGGCCCCACGCACCTCTCAGTCCCGGTTGTTGCGTCCTTGAGCTGAAATGCAGCAGGTATCACCCCCTACCCCCAGCCGTTTCCCGGAGACCTCAGAGTGCTCTCCTCCAAGGTGTGTTGTAACCACCCGCTACCCCGATTTTACCTCATTTTAATGAAGCAGGAGCATCGTGTAGTGTTAAGAACATCAAACAAGAAGGAGAGCGAAGTGGAATAAGCGATATTGGAAAAGCGGGAGTCGGGGAACAGCCCAGAACTCTGGGATGATAGGGAGGGAGGGAGGCCAGACCATGCCAACTTCTGCCGGACTTACGTCATAATTTGCCAAGTCCCTTTGTAAAAACGATTACTGAGTGAACTTTGGGGATTTTTAAATTCAAATATACAACCAGGGGCGCCTGGGTGGCTCAGTCGGTGAAGCATCTGCCTTCAGCTCAGGTCCTGATCCCGGAGTTCCAGGATCAAGCACCACATTGGGCTCCCTGCTCAGCAGGGAATCTGCTTGTCCCCCTGCTCGTGCTCTCTCTCTCAAATAAATAAAATCTCTAAAAATAAAATAAAATATACATTCAGAAAAGGACTCGTAAGTGAACAGCTCAAAGAGTTTTCACAAACCAAACAGATTACACCTGTGTATCCAACACCGGAATCCAGAAATAAAATTACGTGAACCCAGGAGGACCCCCTCCACACACACCTTGTGCTCCCTTTTGGACAGTAAAAGCTACACGGATAAGCACAGCCTCTGCTTCTAACAGGATAGACTGGTTTGTGCCTGGTCTGTGTCCATAAACAGATTCCTGTGGCAATGTTTTCTCTTGGGTCCAGCTCCTTTGGCTCAACATCACATATGTGATGTTCATCTGTACTGTAGTAGGAAGCTGTAGGTCACTCCTTCCCGTTCCAGTAGGCGAGTGTGCTACCCCTGATCTATTCTTTGGTCAATAGCATTTGGGTAGTTTCTGGTTTGGGGTCACTGTGAATACTGCTTCTATGGCCCATCCAGTTAGCTGTGAATACAAAACTAGTCCTAAATTCCTTATTCCTAAACTATTAATTTATTCAGCCTCAAGGAGCAGATCAAAGTTTTTAACCGGGGCTGAATTTAGCCGATCTAATGTGAAGGACCATGAGGCATGAGACGGAGAGCAAGAACAGAGAGGGAGGGAGGGCAGAAGGGAGGGAAAATACGATAAAAGAGGATGACTGCCTCGGGACAAATGAACTCAGTGGCAAGAGTGCCTTAATCTCTGTGGGACACTCTGCCTCCATAAACTGGCTTCCTTCCCTCACACCCAACCTCACACAATAATAGTACGACAGTGTAATGTTTTATTTCATCCATCATTAACACCACGGTCACACTTCCCTCGGCGTCTGCCCGTATTACCACTTTTCTTGGACAGCAAATCCAAAATTTAATTATTCATTTTGCTGAGAGAGACCCTGTGGTGTTTTAAATTGCTCCCCTCCCCATTCCCCCATTTCTTTATATCTCCAGATACATTTGCCTTTGAGATTGGAATTGAGCCTATTCCTTATCTGGGAAACAAAATAAGAAATAATCCCTACATGAGGCAAAGCACAGTGGGTCCTCAGAGTCTGTCAGAAATGCACACATGCAGTATTCCACTGCAAGAAGTTTCTACCTTATTAGAGTTGACATCTAGCCCCACATCTGAATTGCAGAAAATAACTCTTTCTAAAATAAACGGCAGAACACCGATGACCTTGCCATCTGCATGAATTATTTTAACTTTGCAGTTTAATGAAGGATGTAGGTAGCAAATGTTGCATTCCTGTCTCGTGGCTTTACCCACGGCCACATTTCCTGTTTCCTGCTTGAAATAAAAGGGGGGAAAGGGGGCGGGGAGCCGGGACAGGTCCCCCACCAGTCAGTGACTGAAACGTGACAATGACATCGTGCAGATGTCACGAGGACAGTGAGGAGGCAGGTGGGAACACAATGGTGCAGTAAACACTGTCAGACCGGCCACGGACTCTCTACAAACATTGCGGTTTAGGTTGAGAATTTGGGAGAGAAGTTCTGCCAACAAGCCTAAACAATTTTTCTACGTCATCAAATGGTTCTCTGTTCGAAGAGGAGAATGTCTGATTTGAAAACTTTGCATTGTAGAGTAGCTTCCAGCCCAGGAAAGAGACCTAGATCAGGAGCCCAGAGACCTGCGAGCCAGCCCCGTCTCCGCCGCGGGTTAGCTGTTTGACCCTGCACAAGCCACAGCCTCTCTGGGCCTCTGTTTCTCCACCGACGAGTCTCAGATAAATCAATGCAAAAGTGTTCTCTGTAAACACGCCGTCCTGCTCTCTGCCAATGAGTTAAGCTTGCGACAAGATATTTCCCTTAGGAAAGTAGCTCTTACAGAAATAATGTGCCAGCTAATAACATAAATGTTTGTGCTCTGTCCTTCTGTTCATTTTTCTATTCTGCGTGTGGTTTCTGAACCATGTGGAAGATCCACATGCACTCGTAGGTGAGCCATCTGGAAACACAGCAGTGCTGGACCGGCCCCCACGGTGATCGTGGCTTTATTACTCTACAACCAGAGGGTATGAATTGGGTGTGCAGCCAGGGATGGTGTACAGGAGGACGAGGCAGGGGCCCTGGGCTTCCAGAGTAGCAATAAACATTTTTTTTTTTTTATGGAAAGATAAATTGGAAGAGAGTAAAAAGAAACCAACCTTGTCTCTCATAGAATGCTGACAGTCCTCTGGGGACACGGTCCCTGCAGTCCCAGCACGGAAGTACTCTGCAATGGGGTAAGGACTCTGAGAAGGCCCTTCAGCTCTGAGAGACCCTGCAATCACTGAGTACCAAAGTCCCCACCTCAGACCTTTTTGGTCAAACGGAATCCAGATGGGACGAGCATGTCTCACATTTAGATAGATGGGTATGTAGGTATCAAGTCGTATTTCCAGCACCATGGATGACCTTGGACAGCACTGTGGGCCTGAGAGCTGGGATAGGAAAGGGAAAAGCTTTGCAGAAAGCCAGCCCAGGACTGGGTTTAAGGATAGGAGATACAGACTCTGTCCTCAAGGACATCAGTCTAGTAAGGACCGAAAACATAAGCCAATATTAATGCAAGTTAAAGAGTGCAAAATACAGAAACCCATATTGATGAGTCCAGTATGCTCATTTTATAGGTGGGAAAACAGGCTGGGAGAGCGAGTAAGTGACTTCTCCAAGGTCAATCAGCTGGCGGCAGAGTTACACCAAGGATCCAAGCCCCCCATCTCCTCACCAACTCCGTTCCCTGGCCTCCTCACTTCTCCTCTCCTTCCAGAAGTGCTGCTGTTTACTTAGCACCTTTAATGTGCCAGAACTGTGCTAAGTTTACATGGATGTCTTTTATGACCACAATGGTATGAAACTAGAAATTAATTACATGAATAAAACTGGAAAATTCATAAATATGTGGAGAGTAAACAACATGCTACTGAATAACCAATGGCTCAAAGAAGAAATTTAAAAAAAAAAGAAAACAGAAAGTACCTTGAGACAAACAAAAATGAACATGTACCAAAATTTGTGAGATGCAGCAAAAGCAGTTCTAGCAGAGAAGTTCATAGCAATGTATACCTACCTCCATAAAACAAGAAAATTCCCAAATAAACAACCTAAATTTACACCTCAAGGTATTAGGAGAAGAACAAAGCCCAAAGCTGGTAGAAAGAAGGAAATAGCAAAGATTAGAGCAGAAATAAATGAAATAGAGACTAAAAAGAGAATAGAGAAGATCAATGAAACTAAGAGCTGTTTCTTTGAAAAGATAAATAAAACTGACAAGCCTTTAGCTAGACTCACCAAGGAAAAAAGAGAGAAGCCTCATATAAATAAAATCAGGTATGAAAGGGATGTTACAACTGATACCACAGAAATACAAAGGGTCATAAGAGACACTATGAACAATCATACGCCAACAAATTGGACAACCTAGAAGAAATGAAAAAATTCTTAGAAATGTACAGCCTACCAAGACTGAATCATAGTGAAATAGAAAATCTCAACAGACTGATTACTAGTAAGAAGATACAATCAGTCATGAAAAACCTCCCAAATAAAAGTCCAGGACCAGTTGGTTTCATTAGTGAATTCTTCCAAATATTCAAAGAGGAGTTAATACCAATCCTTCCCAAACTCTCTCAAAAAATAAAAGGAGGGAACTCTTCCAAACTCATTTTATGAGGCCAGCATTACCCTGATACCAAAACCAGACAAGGATGCCACAAGAAAAGAAAACTACAGGCCAATATCCCTGATGAACATAGATGTAAAAATCCTCAACAAAGTATTAGCAAACTGAGTTCAGCAGTACATTAAAAGGATCATACACCAATCAAGTGGGATTTATTCCACAGATGCAAGGATGGTTCAACATCCACAAATCAAGTGATACACCACATCAACAAAATAACGGATAAAAACCATACAATCATCTCAATAGAGGCAGAAAAAGCACTTGACAAAACTCATCATCCATTTACGATAAAAATACTCAACAAAGTGGGTATAAAGGGAATATACTTCAACATAACAAAGACCACAAACAACAAGCCCACAGCTCAATGAAAAACTGAAAACTTTTTCTCTAAGATCAGGAACAAGACAAGGATGACCCCACCTCCTACTTTCATTCAGCGTAGTATTAGGAGTCTTAGCCACAGCAATTAGGCAAGAAAAAGAAAAGGCATCTAAATCAGAAAGGAAGAAGTAAAACTGTCATTATTTTTTTTTTAAAGATTTTATTTATTTATTTGAGACAGAGAGAATGAGAGAGAGAGAGCACATGAGAGGGGGGAGGGTCAGAGGGAGAAGCAGACTCCCTGCCGAGCAGGGAGCCCGATGCGGAACTCGATCCAGGGACTCCAGGATCATGACCTGAGCCGAAGGCAGTCGCTTGACCAACTGAGCCACCCAGGCGCCCTAAAACTGTCATTATTTATAGATGACATTATACTATATATAGAAAACCCTAAAGACTCCACCCAAAAACTGTTAGAACTAATAAATAAATTCAGTAGAGTATCAGGATACAAAATCAATACACAAAAATATGTTGCCTTTGTATACACTAATAACAAACTACCAGAGAGGGAAACTAAGAAGACAATCCGATTTCAGTTGCATCAAAAAGAATAAAATACCTAGGAATCAGTTTAACCAAGAAGATGAAAGACCCTCATATTGAAAACTATAAGACATTAATGAAATAAATTGAAAAAGACACAAATAAATGAAAATGCTCATGGATTGGAAGAATCAAGATTGTTAAAATGTGCATCCTACCCAAAGCAATCTACAGAATCAATGCAATCTTTATAACAATTCCAGTGGCATTTTTCAAAGAAATAGAACAAATAATCCTAAAATTTGTATGGAACCACAAAAAAAACCAAATTGGCAAAGAAATCTGGAGGAAAAAGAATAAATCTGAAGGCATCTTTCTCCAGCATTTCAAACTATATTACCAAGCTGTAGTAATGAGAACAATATGGTATTAGCATAGAAACAGATACGTACATCAATGGAACAGAAGAGTCCAGAAATAAACCTACACATTATAGTCAATTAATTTACAACAAAGGAGCCAAGAATATACAATGAGGAAAGGACAGTCCCTTCAATAGCTGATGTTAGGAAAAAGAGCCACATGCAAAAGAATGAAACCGGATCACTATCTTACACTATATACAAAAAAAATAACTCGAAGTGCATTAAAGACTTGACCTTAAGACCTGATACCATAAAACTCCTGCAAGAAAACATAGGGGGTAAACTCCTAGATGTTGGTCTTGAGGATGCTTTTTTGAATCCAACACCAAAAGCAAAAGCAACAAAAGCAAAAATAAACTATTGGAACGACAGCATACTAAAAATCTTCTGCACAGCACAGGAAACCATCAACAAAGTGAAAAGGCAACCTACGGGAGGGGAGAAAATATTTGCAGGTGATATATCTGATAAAGGGATAATATCCAAAATATGTAAGAACTCACACAACTCAAGAGCAAGAAAACAAACAATCCAATTAAAAAATGGACAGAGGATCTGAATAGACATTTTTTTTCAAAGAAGACATCCAGATGGCCAACAGACACTTGAAAAGATGCTCAACATCACTCATCGTCAGGGAAATGCAAATGAAAACCACGATGAGATATCGCCTCACATCTGTCAGAATCCCTAAAATCTTAAACACCAAAAACAACAGGTGTGGGCGAGGATGTGGAGAGAGAGGAACCCTCGTGCATGATTGGTGGGAATGTAAACTGGTGCAGCCGCAGTGGAAAACAGTATGGAGGGTCCTCAAAACATTTTAAATAGGAAAAAAAAAAATTAAAACAGGACTAACTTATGATCCAGCAATTCCACTTCTGGGTATTTATCCACAGAGAACAAAAACACTAACTTGAAAAGATTTCTGTGCCTCCATGTTCGTTGCAGCCTTATTTAAAATAGCAGGTAGATGGAAACAACCTGTGTCCATCAATGGATGAATGGATAAAGAAATGGTAGGATATATATATTATGGAATACTATTCAGCCGTAAAAAGAATGAAACTTGCCATTTCCAACATCACAGATGGACCTCGAGGGCATTATCCTAAGTGAAAAAAGTCAGCTAAAGAAATGCAAATACTCTATGATCTCTCTTATATATGCAATCTAAAAATAGAAAAAGAAAAAGACCAGCTCATAGATACAGAGAACAGATTAGTGGCTGCCAGAGGCAGGTAATGGGAGGTGGGAGAAATGGGTGAAGGGGGTCAAAAGGAAAAAAAAGGCTATTGTGTTACAGCCATTATATAATTGGGCCTATCTGTGCAGCTGTTGGCTATCCACATGATCACAACAAGGTGGAACGTAAAGTGGTTAATTAACATACTCTAGACCACACAGCAATGCAGTGACTTGGTCGTGATTTTTTCTAAGGTCTAAACTCGAAACCATTGGTCTTCCAAGCGGGGCACGAGACAACCCAGTGTTCGAGAGGACAGGGTTTAAATAGGAGAAGTTCTATTCATATCTGTATTTTGTGTATATTTTTCAATGCATGCATTGTATCAGCACTGTTGCACATGAATATGTCTAAATAAAGATGTATACTTATTTCGGTGACATGTGCTTGAAATTTGTGTACTTATGGGGTGAACTACCTAAAGAGCTGGACTGAGCAGTCCTCAGTGTGAAGTGGAGGTGGGCACTCGGGGCTGGTTTTGCCCCAGCGGTTTGCTGTCTCCTACACTCAGATTTCCAGCCAGAGGAACATCTATAGACGACGCTTGTTTTTTCATTGACTACTAATTAATCCTTACCTTCAGGTCTTCCCTCTTTGCAAGAGAAGAACAGAGAAGAGGAAGAAGAGGAGGAGGAGGAGAGGGAGGAAAACAGAAAAGCACATCTGCTCTTCCTCCCTCGGTTGTCCTCCTGGGAGCCTCCAGGTCACGTTCTTTTCTGGATCTGCGGCTCGGGCTTCCTTACAAGTAGATGTTTGTCCCCGGGCACTTCCGTCCTCTCTCGCGTTGTGAGCCTCGCTGTGCTTGTGCTCACGAGTGCTCGTGCACATGCTTCTGGGAAAGAGGCCCCAGCTGCCGTGCTCAAGTCTGGCCGTGCCGACGCACAGCAGGTCCCTGGTGGCCCCAACGGCTCCAAATCCTTGCGATTCTTCTAGGCTTCTCACGTGCTGCCTTCCCTCTTCACGGCCAAAAACATCAACCTGACACCCAGAACTTCCTGCCGTCCTGTTTGCATGCACTTCCGTCCTGGGCTTTAGGCTTTAGGGCACTTGTCTAGTTATTCTTGCTGCATAAGAAGTTACCCCAAAACTCAGCGTCCTAAGCCAACATTGATTTTGCCCGTGAATGTGCAATCCAGCAGGGCTGCGTGGAGAGAACTTGTCTCCGCTCCTCTTGGGCTACAGCTGGGATAGTTTGGAGCTGGAGACGGGAATCACCTGAGAGCTCGCTGACTCCTGTGTTTGGGCGTTAATGCGGGCTGCCAGCGTGTCTAATGCTGGTGGCTGGAGCAGCTGCACCTGGCCTCTCCGTGGGGCTTGGGCTTCCTCACCACACGACGGCTGGGTCCCACAAGCAAGTGTCTTGAGAGACTTGAGCCACGTGGAAGTCATATCACGTCCCATGACCTAGCCTTTAGAACTGTCACTTCCATCCCATTCTATTAATTGAGGCAGGTGCAACCCCCCACCCCCACCCCCAGCCCAGTTTCAGGGGGGCGGGGAATAGACTCCATCTCCGGGCGGGACAGTGCTGGTGTTCCGGGAGCACACGTAGGTGCAGAGATCTTGCGCCTTTGGGGAAAATACAGTCAGCCACAGAGACTCTTGTGATGGTGATGTAGGTTCTCCCGGTCGGGCGATTTTATTTCTTCACATTTCTAATCATGATAGGAGCAGTAAGGGCTACCTCAAACTGCAAGCTTCAGACTTCTCGTTCTTTGACTTAAATGTTAAAATCAAGGGGCACCTGGGTGGCTCGGTCGGGGAAGTGTCCGCCTTCGACTCAGGTCATGATCCTGGGGTCCTGGGATCGAGCCCCGCATCGGGCTCCCTGCTCTGAGGGGAGTCTGCTTCTCCCTCTGCCTCTGCCTCTCCCTCCCAAATAAATGAATAAAATCTTTAAAAAAATAAAATTAGGGCGCCTGGGTGGCTCAGATGGTTAAGCGTCTGCCTTTGGCTCAGGTCATGATCCTGGAGTCCCAGGATCGAGTCCCGCATTGGGCTCCCTGCTCGGCAGGGAGTCTGCTTCTCCCTCTGACCCTCCTCCCTCTCCTGCTCTCTGTCTCTCGTTCTCTCTCTCTCAAATAAATAAATAAAATCTTTAAAAAAAATAAAATAAAATAAAAATAAAAATAAAAAAATAAAATTAAAACAAAAATTCTCCATAATTTTATGGAGAAAACAGCACACATTCAGATGCTTTCATAAAAAATATTGTTGGTCGGGAATAGAATAAGATTGTTATTGTTTATGTCAGCGCGCAGTGTGTTCTTTCATTAATACTTGTTCTGACACTGGTAGGAGACATGATTTTTCAAGAGCTTTCAAAATAAGTTCTCTTGCCGTCTGCACACACATTTCCATCTGTTCGTGGCTGACACGGGAGGCGGTCCAACTTCCTTCAAGGTCACTTGAAGCCAACATTTTGCACACAGTAAACACTGTCACTTGGTAACAGACTTGTGGAAATTTGGGATGGATGCATTTCACTGCACTTCAAGCCACAGCCCCCTTGGATCTGCTGACAGCCGGGCAGCCACGGGTGTGAAAGCTAAATCTTGGGAAAGCAGGAAAACCTAAACTAGTTACCCCGTGGGACGTGTTCAAGATTGGCCAGCCCCACTGAATCTGCCTTCACAGGATGCCCAAACCTTGCTCTGTGCCGAGAAAGTGCACACGCACGAGATGAGAGGTGGGCCGCTTGCCTGGCGTGGACGTCCTCTGCCTTGTTACCCCGAGGGTTCGCGCACACGCGGGCTCGTTCGCCTTCCCAAAGCAGAGTCTGTTCTCGATTTCACGGGCTCCGTCTCCTGCCCAACACAGTCACCTGGCCGGTCACCTGTCCCCCGTCCAACCCGTCCTCTGACACCTTTGGCCCCACTCCAACAGCTTTCTATGGCTATGAATTAACATCTACATGTTTCTCATGCACAGGGAAGAACTATCCTGCTCTGCCTCTGCTTCTGGCTACACCCGGATGTCACAACCAAGCCGAAGCACCAGCTCCCCCAGTGCGGCCCCCACTCTGAGGGTCGCGCCTCAGCCCCCGGCCTTCCCTCTTTTCCCCACCTGTCCAAACCCCACCTGCTTCTCAGGATCCCACTGGGAGCCACCCTCAGCCCTGCAGCCGGAAGGGACGGGGTTCTCTGGGTCCTCGTGCTCACTCTCTCCACTTGTGTGCCTCTTACTCAGGGACGGCCGGAGCTCCTTGTGCACAGGGGACACCTGCGTGACCCGCTGGGGAAGCTGCCCGAGCATCCCACCAGGCATCGGCACGCGGGGCCTGACTCATCTGCTTCCCCTCCAACTCTACCCCTTCTCCCGACTCCTCTATTCCAGGAATGATGCCCTCCATCCCTTTCCACACTCCCAGCACCACTCCTGCCGAACAAACCCTTCCTGCCGACCGTCTGTCCGTGCACCCTGGCTGTTTCCCCGGTCAGCCAGGCCCTGTTAGCAGACACCGTCGGCCCCACTCGCAGCTCTGGGCCTGACACCCAGGGGCACCCCTCCCTGCCCCGGGGCTTCTCTGCAGAAGTAACACACCCCCAGAGCTGTCCTTGACCGGCGACTGACAGGAGAGGGCGTCCAGGTCCGACGGACCCCTCCCCCCTCAGGGATCCATCTGAGGAGTGGGTTTTACACTCATGCAGACTTTCCCCAGGGATTAAACTCCCTGCCCTCCCGAAGTCTCCTGCCCCTCACGTAAGCCGTGCACCTTAGTGTCCTTATCTCTGGTCTCCTTCTGAGGGAACCCCAGCCAGGGCCCCAGGTGAACAGACCTAACGCCCACCCGTGAGAAGCTAACGTCTTCGCCATCAGTTTCTGTTTAACATAAAGATAATTCCCTCTCTCCTCCTCCCCGCACACAACCAGAGGGAGTCTCCCTTCCAGACCAGTGGTCTCCATCCCCTGGCGAGCTCTGACCCCTGACCTCGAGCACTGCTGTGACTACTTCCGTTTCCGTCCCATCTGCCGGGCCCTCGCCCCGCCCGTGGTTCAGATCCTGCGGGGCCTCTGGAGGCGGCTTAGCTGGGTTCAAATCCCAGCGCCACTGCTTAGCTGCTCTGTGACCGCGGGCAAGTCACTCGAGCTCTCTGTGCCCCAGTTTCCTGGGCTGAAAGATCTGGATCACCAAACCCAAGTCCGAGGCTCGCTGTGAAGAGTAACAGGTGCAACATGCAACACGATAGAGCGTCTGACACCCAGAAAGCACGAAAAACTATTAACTGTGATTAGGGATGTTACTAGAAATAGCAGTACCATCAGTGTTTGTATCAGTAATACTCATCTTTAAAGGGAACTCCTCAAGACCCATCCCAAACCTACAAAGTGAAAGCTTCTCGAGACGCAGAGTGGAGCAAAGGAAGGAGGACCGAGAGCTGGAGGCCATGTAGGATCCTGGACCAGAAAAAGGACACTTGTGGGCCACTTTGCAAAATTTGAGTAAGATCTGCAGACCAATTCACCGTATTGTGTCAGTGGCCATTTCCTGGCCTGAAATTAATTCAAAACAAAAAAAATGTTGACATTTTTCCTAGGTTGGGGCATGCGCATTATCACAAGGCTCCCCTGGAGGGTGACGACGTGCGCTCCTGCTGGGTGACCATCCCCAGCCCAGCCCGGTGTTGCTCCCACAGGTGAACGGAATGATCCAGCCCGCATGCCTCAGAGGATGATTTAAAGTTTGGCGGCTGCTTGGCCGCCTCCCCAGCAAATCTATCCGCACCCAGTAGGCGGGGCCGTTTAGCTCCTGTGTGGCTCCCGCAGGTCCTCACCGGACACACCACAGGCTCAGTTATACACGGCATCTGTTTAATCGAATTTAACCAGCACTTCCTTCTGTGCGTTCCCAAGACAGTGTTCAGGAGCTGTCCTCGGAATATTGACCTCTTTCCCAAGATCTAATGAGTCTGTTTAAACTCAGTACGGCAGCTCGGAACACAGATAGGCGCTTTGGACTCCTACCTCCTCCTCCACTTCCCTGTCGTACCTGGAGGGAGTCCAGGAAAAACTGGAAAGGACAATCTTCACCTGGCAGTTTCTCTGAAATGCCACAAATCGTCATGCCCTCGGTGGAAAGAAGAAATACTCCTTTAGAAAAATTCTGCTTCGTGGTGTAGGAGGCAAGGAAGGTGTGCAATCAGCAGCACCGACCAGTCATTGGGGAGGCCCATGGGGGGCCTGAGACAGGTAATGAAGGTGCACAGGGAAAGCATCCCTGAGAAGTTGCTTGCCCCCTAAAGAGAGCCCTGCGGTCCTGGGAGGGATCAAGATGTCACCGACCTCATTCAAACGGGACAGTGATAGAGGGTTTTGTCCCCCAAAAGCAGTCAGGGCTTCACGCCGTGACTAGAGGCAGCTGAGAATCCGGGTCAGCGTCCGAGCAGCCCACGCACCTACCTTGCCGCGTCTGGCCACCCACCGAGCTGCTCAGTATCTGAGGAGCTCTCTGTTTTTCAAAGGGGAGGCCTTTCCGGGCACCTGGGCGGCTCCGTCGGTAAAGCGTCTGCCTTCGGCTCAGGTCATGATCCCGGGGTCCTGGGATCGAGTCCCGCATCGGGCTCCCTGCTCCACGGGGAACCTGCTTCTCCCTCTGCCCTCTGCCTCCCCCCTTCCCCCACTCGACTTGCTTGCTGTCTCTCCCAAATGAATAAATAAAAAATCTTTAAAAACAAACGGGAGGCTTTCAAGGGCCCCCGCTGTTGACCTGTACTTGATCCCCTTTACAGACTTCCCGCCCCAGCTCTGTGCCTGGGGCCCCTCCGCATGGCAGACAGGGTCCACTGCTGTCCCTGCCCGTCCCGGGAGTCCTGCTGACGCGGCCAAGAACTGACGTGGAGTGAACTAGAGACTGTGACGCTGGCGTGAAGGAGTAGACAGTTGCAGTCAGGATCTCCGAAGGAAAGTGAAGTGCCTGCCTTTCCGTATACTCTCGGAACATTCTTGAGTCTCTGGTACAGACTTGTGTGGAGCAACACAATCTAGAAGCTGGCTGAGCCGATCCACAAGGTCAGGCCAGCAGGAGACAAGCAGACCACCACTCCTGACTTCACGCCACACCAGTGACCCCACAGCCCACCTGGCTGGGGCCCGGGGGCTCTAACACTGTCCAAGCCTGGACGCGGAATCTAGGACCATGGGCGGACGGGCAACGGCATTCACGCCATTCTACAGCGTTGACATAAAGGAGACCCAGGCCCAGCACCAGCACCCCAGCACCGGGAGCTCCCCATCTCCCCACGCGGCCAGCCCCTCAGCAGGACTCCAGGGAAGAGGCCAAAGTGACCCAGAGCAAGGTGGCCCCCTCTCCACACTGGACCCACCCATGGACCTGACAGGTCTGACCCTTCAGACCTTCCCTTTCCTCCTAGAACAAAATCCAGACTCCTTACGAAGCCCAGCTGGGTGGCCGAGTCTCCGGCCTCTCCTCCTGCACCGCAGGCTTCCGGGCCTGCCTCTCTCCCGGCTCGGGGCTCTGTGTGCGCCCTGTGCCAGCCCCTCAAATTCTCCAAGTCTCAGCTCAGAAGACTTGGCCTCCAAAAGGCCTTCCCGGAAAGAACTTCCCGACACCCTGCGCCCCCCGCCCGGTCACTCTCATGACGGCATGATTTATGACTGCTGAAATACATGTTTATGGATAGGGCAGTAATTTATGATCCGTCTCCCCAAGCTGAGTCAAAGTTCCAGGAGGGTAGGCCACACCTGTGCTGCTCCCAGTGCCCTCCCAGCCCTCGCCCCCTTGGAAGGTGCTGCACAGTATTTTAATGAGCCGGATGCCCCTTGACCCTGCCCGGCCCCCCGGGGCAATCTCAGTGAGTAGGACTCCGCTCATAGCACCCGGCTAGCCCGCTAAGACCCTGCATGCCACAGAGGGGGTGAGATGGTCTCCCACATCATGGACACCCCGAGGCTTAATCGTGTCCACCAGGGCCGGCCCATAGCCTTCCCATTGCCGCTCTGCACACAGTCCCGCGCCCGCACAGGTAATGGGTGCCCAACCACCAGAGAGGACGGACCGCTGTCCCTGCTCCTTGGTGGCCTCGACCCCCGGCCGGCTTTCGGCTTCCGGACGCCAGCCCTCCATCGGGCCGACCTCCAGCAGCTCCAACACTCCCTCCGGCCCTGGGTCTATGGCACATCTGCTCCTGCAGGAGTTAGGAACGCTTCCGGGGCAAAGGACAAAAGTGCCAAAAACATCAGCCGTGCAACATGACAAAGCAGATCACTCAGAGGGAAGGCAAGTTTCTTCCTCCCGACTCAGGAAATGCTCCCACCGAGGGGGGCAAGGGAGGCCCCACCTGTCACCCTAAGTCTCCCGAGGACTCCAAATATTTTCTGCTAGGAGTCGTTCCTGGGACTAATCACAACTTCGTGCTTTGGTGTCGAACCCAGACACATAACTAGAACGCCAAGGGCCACTGTGGAGGCGAAGAAGCAGGTCTGCGAGTTTGTGGACAACCCGCCCTGGGGAGGTGGGGTCCCGGCCTCCCGGGGCCCGGGTGGGACTTTGCAGCCGCCTGGGTGGAGGGTGGCCTCGGCACGGTCGCCCCCAACACTGGCTCACCTGCAGGTCTGCTGACCTTCCCGGGAACCTTCTGCCCCGTGGCAGGGGAGAAGGACCGGAGAGAGACCCATCACGAGCAGCACCCCCCGACCCAGCCCCGCCGACAGGTCTCCCAGCTGCACTCCTGCACGTGGACCGAGACCCCACCGTTAACTCCCACACTGACATTGTGACCTGGTGGGGCCTGGGGGTCACAGGAAGCATCTAAAGGCCCCCAGAGGGACACGATCAGAATTGTCCCCTTGAGAAGGTCCCTCTGGTCTCAGCGGGGAGAAGGGCTTGGTGGAAGGTGGACGGGAATTCAGGGAACCTGCTGGAAAATCAGCCTCCTACCCTCCCGGAGGGACCGCAGAGCCACCTGTGACCCCACCTGCTAGGACAAACTACGCCACCGTGAGCAGGCAAGCTGCAGGTTCTCCTGCTCACGGCAGCCCATGCCTTCCACAGGCTCAGCGGGAGGCAGAGTGCCGCAGGTCAGCAGGGCAGCTGGGTTTAGATGCTGAGCTCTGCGTGCTCCTATGGGGAGACGGCAAGAGTACCTTGGTGGGGCGCCTCGAACCGCTCATGTCTCAGGACACAGGCTTCCTGTTTCACTGGTCACGGCCAGCGCTGCCTACATTCATCACTGAGCACCCTGCCGGCCACGGTACCCAGGATGGGCAAGGCCCTCGCTGTGCATATTAGCTCCTCCCAGGGACAGCACAGACATGCACACGACACCCGCAGACAGCTGAGGGTCCCCGCTCCTGCCAGCCAGGTCTGAACCTGGGGCTCAGACCTCTCTTGTCTGGGGGCTGTGCAGTAGGGCACCCGTGGGCACCTGTTTGCCCCAGGGAGCTGGCGAGGGAGGGAACGGCCTGCAGGCTGTGACCCGGGGGGATGGGTGCGGAGGCTGGGGCTCAGGACCGTTGCTGCAGGGAGGGTACAGGTTCCAGGGGCTTCCCTGCCACCCAGGAGCAGGCATGCTGACCAAAACAGGGGCAGGGCACTGTCCTCCCTCTGCTTGGGACTGGGCGACCCCAGCTGCGTGAAGTCTGCGGGGCAGGCAGCAACGCCTTCTTCTTGAGGGTGGGTAGCTTGGTGGGTCCCACCCCCGACACAGGTGTTGGCCCTTGGGGGGGCTCCAAGCCTCAAGGGCAACCAGGGAGGACGAGAGAGCTTCTGCGGGTTCTCGTGAGCGCCTCCCCAGAACCTCCAGGAAGAGCTGGTGGCGTCTTAAATAAGGCTGAGGTCTTCCTTGTGCTGCTGGAGACACGGGTGGGGAAATCACATCCTGCTACTCTCCCTCGTGAGGAAATGAGGCCTGGGGGAAGCTCGGCTCGTCCGGGAGAGCCAAGAGCCACACGACGATGCTCCACCGACAAGACCTACACAGGACTCTCCCAGGTCCCCTGGCGTGGGAGAGGGCCAAGCGTGGGGAGGCCTGGTGCCCCTTCTCAAGAGGACCAGCCTCCATCACCCACCGCGTCATGCTCTGCAACGTTCGATGGACAAAGACTTAGGCGGGGGCGCCTGCACGCAGGGAGGGGCCGGCAGCAGGGAGCCGGACGGGGGACGGGGTTCCAGCAGGTCCCCGGGTGAGGTTGACCTGTACCTCCATGGGGTCAGCACGTCCACGTGGTCCACGTCGGATCGGCATGTCCACGTGGTCTATGTCAGGTCGGCACGTCCACGCGGTCCACGTCGGGTCGGCACATCCACGTTGTCCACGTCAGGTTGGCACGTCCACGGTCCATTGGGTCAGCACGTCCACGCGGTCCACGTCAGATCGGCCCGTCCACACGGTCCAGGTTGGGTCGGCACGTCCACGCGGGTCAAAGATGCAGAAATCCCACGTGCTGATGGAGGAGCGTTGGGTCTAGGAGTTTGGGTGCCTCAGTCCGTCTTCCCAGGAAGTCCGCATCTAAATAAGAGCCACGGGTGTCGAAAGGAAGGGGACCATCCCGAACTCCGTTCCAAGGCTGGAAGGAGACGCAGTTCGCACTTCCACTGGCTTGCTGCTGAGGCCCCCCGGTGAGGAGGCCATTGCGTCGCAGGACCCGGGAACACACGGAGCCCTGTGTCTGCAGGACAGGGGACTGCTGTGGACCGAATGTCGGGTCCCCCCAGATCCACGCATTAGAGTCCTAACCGCAGCGCCACGGCATGAGGGGGCAGGGCCTCCGGGAGGGGATTCATCCTTCCAAGACCAGGAAGAGCCCCCCTCCACCCTTCGAGGACCCCACACAGAGACAGCCCTCCACAAACCACGAAGAGGGCCCCCGGCAGACAGCCACCTGCCTGCACGTTGAGCTTGGACTCCCCGGCGTCTAGAAATGAATGAGAAGTCAGTGCTTGTTGTGCAAGCCACGCAGGCCATGGTGGTCTGTCCAGCCGCCGGAGCTGCCTGGGTGGGGGGGGACACGGGTCCTGACATCCCTTGAGATTTCCAGGACTTTGCCCTCTCAGGTGGGCAGCTCCAGACGTGTGGGGCGCAGGAACATAAAACCCAACCAGGGGACGCACCACCCCAAGACCACAGAGATGCGCGTGGGCATCTGGACTCTGCATTTGAACAGGTTCGCCTCCGGGTAATTCTGATGTGAATGATCCAGAGACCGAGTTTGAGAAACAGTAAAATGCAATGTGCGGTTTCCAGACTTTTCTGAGGAGGACCTCGTGAGAAACCAATGTCCTGGTCCAAAACACAAGCCCTTCGGGAGCGGACGAACAGAGAGAGGCTTCTGGGGCTTAGCTACTTTGCGCTGTTTTTATTCATCCCATTTCTTAAATGCTGTCCCTGACCAACTAGATGCTTTGCAAACCACATCCTGGGGGAAACCAGCAACACTGAAGAGAGGATTTCCTGGCTTTCCTCCCTCCTCTTTACAGTAAAACCCCAATTAGCCGTCCCCACACAAGACAGCTGCACTCTCTCTGCTGGGATTAGGAGCGCATCGCGATGAACTCCCAGCGAGGTTTTGTTTCTGCCATGGGATATGTGGTTTGACCTTGAAGAACCCTGGGCCCTGATACTGGACAAAGCCAGCCGGAGCTGCGGTGCAGCCCTCCGTAGTTGACTCCTGGGGGTCAAGAGCCCTCCCGTGCCCAGCGGAGCACCTCGGCGAGCGGGCTCAGAGCAAGAGCCGAGGCCCCCAGCGAGCTGCACCCGTGGGGTTGGAGCGCAGATCCCGAGGAGGAGGAGGAGGGACTGCCTGCAGGGGTGTGTCCTGTCTTCTCTGAGGGACACCCGGCGGAGAAGGCATGGGGCAGACCCAGCAGGTGGACGGACTGTGCGCACCTGTCACACTCTCTCTGGGCCCGCGAGACCTCAGGGAGTAAATGAGCTCACCCAGCGCCTGACCGAGTGGCTTTTTGCTCCATTAGAGAACCCCTTTGCATTTGCGATAAGAGGAAAAACAGCCTCAAATGGAATGGCAGGAGCCGAGTTGGAGGGGGCAGCGTGCGCCCCTGACCTGTGGGTTACGTTTTATTTCTCACTTAATCTGACAGAACTTCCATCTTACAAGTGGAAAAGTCAGGTCGTCCTGTAATTTAGAAGCTAAATCTGGACTGAGAACAAAGCTACCCGATCCCTTCCCCGGGGTGTCCCCAGGCCCCTCCCGGGACGCACCACCCAGACAGAAAGAGGAGCCCAGGACCCAGCTCGGGCTCCCCAACTGCTCCCTGCTCTCCTTCCGTGGGGAGCATGCGCGAGAAGGGCTGTGTGTGGCACCTGCCCCCCTCCCCACGCAGGGCTCTGTGAGTCTGGGCAGGGCAGTGAGCACGTGCGACACAGCCACTCACCCCCCGGCCCCGCGTGCAGTCACAGAAGGTTATCCCCCGTCTCCAGTGCGTCTGCACCATCGGGCTCCCTGGTCAGAGCTGCTGCCCATCCTGCCCGGTCAGGGGGAGGGCAGCGCACAGCCGTCCCTTCCCGGTCGCCCAGTCGCGCCAACGCTGCAATTCAAGAGCCAGCGCGTGGCAACAGGGCCCGGCGGGCAGCAGGGCCATCCAGCCCCGGTGTGGTCACACAACAACCACGCGCCCTCCGCACCAGCAGGCCTCACTGAAGCCCCACAGAAGCCCCCTGGGCGCCCAGCTGACGTGGTTATTTTGGTGCTTTGCCGCAAATAACTGCTTATTCTTCGGTCTACATTTCGAGCTGTCATGAACGTTTGCATCTAGGACCACATGCTTAGTAGTCCCAAACTACTGGCATCAATACAAGTGAGGTGGAAAAAATTCAGGAATTCTGTTTATAATCTAAGATGAATCCAGTGGAGTGTCCTTCAGCTCCACGTGCTAGGGGTATAACACAAAACCGCGAGCACGTCAGCACACACAGCTTCAAGCCGCAGGAAGGAACGAGAGAGAGAGAGACAGACCCAGCCCCCAGGGCAGGCTGCAGCCGACCCCGGGGAGCAGAATTACACCGGCCGTGCATGAAGAGTGCCTCGCCCACCCGACCTCAGCAGCTGGTGAGCCGAACAATTCTGTGACGGGGACGTTACCTGCATTTACAAACTTCCATAGGCTCCACAGCAAGTACCATGGATTTAAACACACTGCCTCCCAGGCACCGGGCCCGCCTTCCCACGTGCGCTCTTGACCCCATCCCTCGGGCTCCTGGCGACACCAAAAGGGATGGGGATAGGAAAGAGCTAGAAGGGCATCCCCTTATCGTCGGCTGTCTTGGTCCCCCAAACGCAGCTTCACGTGTGGCTTCTACGGACAACCCTCACGTTCCTGCTTTTCGAGGCTCACGCTGTCTAGTGTCCTGCCTGGCCTGGGCCGAAAGCTCGCTGCGTGCAGAGTGGAACCCTTGCAGCCTGAGCTCCATCAGCACGGGAGCACATGGTGCCTTGCACGGGCCCTCCGCACTTTGCCCTTGTGAATGCCCTCCTCCATGAAAAAGTATTAAAAATTATATTTTGCAACCGTCTGCTGTAGAGAAAAATAGAACCAGGCTGGATTTGCTATTACACATTCTTTCATTATTAGTAGTATATTCTATTTACCTTTTGACTTTAAGAGAAATTTAAATGAAAATGTTTTTGCAGACTCTGGAAGTGGGCCTCAGGCCCTGAGCTTGCTGCACCTGATGGGTGAGAAGTCCCTGGGTCACAACCAGCTGGGTGACCCTGAGCAGGTCAGACCTCCTCCTCTGCAAAGCTAGCCTGCCCACTCCCCTGGGCGAGCATGGATCCCGGGGGAGACCAGCAGAGCCCGCCGCTGTGGCCTGATCTGGGCAGGGGCTGCAGTGTGGCATTGGGCCAGTGCCCTGGGTGGGGACAGACACCAGAAAGGGCTCAGCTGGCCAAGCCAGGCGCACGTGCACGCACACACACAGTGCACCAAGTCACGGTCACCAGGAGCCAGCAGACCTCGGTGCCCCAACGTTACACAGCCCACGGTGCAGTTCTCATGCTCTGAGCCTATGTCCCAGTGCAGCAGACCTCACAACGGAGTTCCTAAACAAAACTAACACCAGACTCATTTCCACCTGCATCTTTTCAACTGGTACTTGTTTCTCGGGCCTCTGATCTTCCAGCTGGGCCACCTGTGTTCCCACCTCTCTCGATGTTGCTTCACGTCGGTGTTTAAATTTGGCATCTAGGCTCTACATCAGGCGCTTCCCCAGGCCCATGAACCTGCCACTCCTTGGCTCATGCAACGTCAAGGTGGGCCGCCTGGTAGCTCTGGCTGCACGTGGCCCGATACCCTGGCCTCCGTTGAGGAGGCGCTCGAGTGTGGACGGCCTACAGGCCGGGCGCTCTGGCAGTGAGCAGCCCCAGACCAGCAGCCACCTTCCGGAGAATGCTTGCATCCACGCTGGTCCCCTGGGGAGGCATGCAGCTGTATCCTTGGTGAACCGCCGTGGGCGCCTCCCAGGGCTCAGTGCTGAGCGAAACAGGCAAAGCATAAAGAGTATCCAAGGTCGGCTGTCTTGTGTGAGAAAGCAGGGCCAGAACTATGCGTACCTGCTCATTTGTGCAAGAAGCAAACACAGGAAGGGCAACCAGAAAAAATAAAGAGATTGGTTGCCCGGGATGGGAGGAGGTAGAAAGGTTGCGGTGGTGGGGATAGCCCCTCTCTGAGCACACTTCCTGTGTAGTTCTGACTTGAGAATTGTGTTGGTGTCTCAGGTCATGACAGACTGGGATGGGGGATTTAAAATAGAATTACAAACAGAAACAGTATTTCAAATGAGCAAAATCACTAGACTTAGAGGGGACAGGGATGCAGAGTACAGAACTACCGTCAGTGACTTTGGAGTGATGTATTTTAAGTCAATGAATGGTGTACTCCAGGGTGATTTGTTTTCGCAGTGGGATGGGTCACCCGTTCCAAAACTACTGTAGCCATGTTCTAGCACCTAGCAGATAAGCAAACACATTGCACACAGTGGGAGAGGTTTCTCACTGTTGGAGAAGAAACCCATAAATAAGAAAAGGTGGGGAGGCTCCCGTGACCCGTGTGGTGTTGGAGGGGAACGGAGGTCAGTGTGAACTTGCACACACACATGGATGTGGACATAGATGTGTGCTGGTGGACACATACGTAAGCCACGTCCTAGCTCTCCTCACTGAGGAGGCTCGCAAACGGTGACACCAGAGAGGGCAAACCAACGAGCGTACCTAGTGTCTAGCCCTTCAGTCCTTTCTTTCTCTTTTTATTTTTTTAGAGAACGGGGGCTGGGTGGGGGAAACAGAGGGAGAAGAGAGAGAATCTTAAGCAGATTCTATGCCAAGCACAGAGCCCGACTTGGGGCTCAGGCCCACGACCCCGACCAAGATCATGACCTGAGCCGAAACCAAGAGTCGGACGCTCAACCAACTGAGCCACCCAGGTGCCCCTAGACCTTGATTTCTAAGTCCATTTTCCAATCAGAGAACCAGGTCTCCTTGGAGAAATGGAGAGTTCCAGGGCTGGGGCACGGATGGCGCAGATAAGCCTGGAGCATCCTGTGATACCAGAAAGCAAGGAGGCGCTGCAGAAACGACGAGGGCCAAAGGACGGAGGGCCAGCTGCAAGAGGCTCCGCCGGCCAAACATGCGGCAATTTGAGCCACAAAATCACAGTGGGTTACATCCAACAGAACAAAAGAGCCCATGAATCCATACCGACATAAACTAATAGAAGGGGGGAGGAAAAGCTCTTCCAAGTCATAAAAGGAGCACAGACGATGGGTGTGGAAAACCCCACTCGGAAACCAGCACAGTAGTGACCGTGTCAGGCTAGAGCCGTTCTAAGAGGTGAATGTAGGAGGAGAAAGCATGAGAAACAGGCCATTTACATAGTTTCAAAGTATTTACCCACAAAACCTTCACTAATGAGAAAGGAAAAACAGGTTAACTTCACAACGGAGAAATCTGGCGCACACTACCGAGATCACACAACCAAAGTGACCATCACTTGTAATAAAAACAGACATAAACGCAGCGCGTGATCGTGAGTTAGGAAAGGATGCGCGGGGGACACTTGGGAAACTTTGAATCCGGTCTTCCAGAAAAATCAGAGGAATGTTGGTTCGTTACTTCTGTGACTGCAACTGGTTATGTAAGAGAAGGCCCCTGTGTTTAGGAAATAAACACTAAAATACAGAGAGCTCAATACTTTCAAACATTTCAGAAAAATAATTGTGTGTGTACGTGTGTGTGTTTGTGTGTATGTGTGTCTGTGTGTGCGTATGCATGTCTCTGTGTATGTGGGTGTCCATGTGTGTCTGTGTGCGTGTCCACGTATAAGTGTCTGTGTGTGTGTCCATGTGTGCATGTTTCTGTGTGCATGTCTGTGTCCTCATGTCTCTGTGTGCACGTCTCTGTGCGTGCATGTCCGTGTGTGTGTGTCCATGTATGAGTGTCTGTGTGTGTCCGTGTGTGTGCACGTCTGTGTGTGTGCATGTCCGTGTGTGTGCATGTCTCTGTGTGTGCACATCTGTGTGTGTGCATGTCTCTGTGTGTGCATGTCCATGTGTGCACATGTCCGTGTGTGTGCGTGTCTCTGTGTGTGCACATCTGTGTGTGTGCGTGCATGTCTCTGTGTGTGCATGTCCATGTTTGTGCACGTCCATGCCTGTGCATGTGTGTAGGTAGAGAACAAATGATTAAGCAGGTGGTAAAATGTTAACATTTAGGGAATCTAAGTAAAATCTATATGGACATTCTTTGTTCTATGTCTTCTCCAAGTCTGAAATTATTTCAAAATAAACAGTTAAAAAAATCCAGGACGAACATTAGCCGCTCATATTCACAACAAAATGCACCCTTCTGAAGTGTTACAACTCAAATCGGCTGGAATGCAACTTCTAGACTGACAAACAGCACGTAACACGGTTTTAAGCCTGGTGCATGATGTGGTTTTTCTGGGACACTTGCCACTTTTATGTTGTTAAGTTTGGTGATGATAAATCCTAGAATGTTTCTGTCAAGACGCCGGGAATCATAGAGCGGGACACCCTTTTGCTGAGAAGCTGTATTATAAACATTTCTGATTTTCTGTATTTATATGTGATGTTCTGACATCCTAAAATGCCTTTCTGGCTGGGGAGCCAATTCTTGGAGTCAGCCGAGGGCTTCACATGCCTCTGATCTGCAAACTGACCACGCGGGGCCGAGGACACGGCGCTCCTCTGTTTCGATCATCCCAGGCCCGGGGACCGGGCGAACGGGGAAGGACACCCGCGTAGCCCCCAGCCTGCTGGTGTCATTATTCAAACTGGCCGGAATGTAGCCATTCGGCGGCCCTGCCTCTCCCTCTGGCCTGAGCCTTCCCTTCGCTCCTGACCACCTGGGGTCCCCACGTGGCCCTTCGAGCCCACATGCCTGGGCCTCCAGCACCTGGGCCTCTGCTCAGCCTCGTCTCGAGGCTGCACTGGGCTGACCATCTCGTAAAGGAACATGCTGCAAGTCGAGAGTGGGAACGAGCAGGAGGCTCTCCCTATGAAGTGTTATTCCAGGAAAAGGGACAGGCTGATCACACCCACTCTGCGTCCCCACCTCCTGTCTCTGTTTATCTGCCATCCTCCGAGGGGCAGGATGAGGAACCGCGGCCCCACCCCTGGGGTCGGCAGAGCTGGCAAAGGGGGACTGAGGCCCTCCAGCCAGACCTCCTCCTCCCTGCCCAGGATGCCCGGACAACGCGTGAGGAGAGGGGCTGGGGGTTCAGAGGAGCCCCGAGGAGGCCACCCGCCCGGATGGTGACTCCTCCCTTCTCTGTCTTCCTGCTGCTCGGGGTCCTGGACCCCATAGGATATCAGCAAACCTTCTCGAGCATTCACGGAGCCCTACATATCATAATCCACTTCATCCTCCCAAAGACACCATGCGGTGGGTACGGTCACTGGCCCCATTGCCCAAGAAGAAGTCACTTGCCAGAGGCCACAGAGCTGGGAGCGGCAGAGCTGGGCCAAACCCTCTCTTTTACCGCACGGCCCTTCTTCTCAGCAGTAAGGGCTCTCAGTCTCCCTGACGTTGTTAGGAGCCTCAAATGCATCGTCTGTGGACGGAGAACGACATGCGTACACAGGCTATGGAGATTAATGGCGTGCAGACTCGCTTGCAGGTCGCTGATGTGCTCCTGGGGTCTTTTCATGGAGGCCTCCCCCAGATGCACCCAGATGCATCTAGTGCGAGATGCTGAGCCCTGCAGCCTTTTTCTGCGGGCTCTGCACACAGACAGGCTTGCTGGCTCTGGGCCTCTACTTAGTCTCAACGTTACTCCTTCCATCAGGTGAACTCCTAGCAAGTGGGACTGCAAAAAAAAAAAAAAAAAAAAAATTTCTTTTGGGTCCAGCGTGGTGCTGTTCCAGGGTCTTACCCTTAGTTTACCGACACAGTTTTGGCCGAGGCTGAATGCAGCCGCCTCTGCAGTGTTTCTCCCCGTAATGGTGGGCAGGATGGCTGGCTCAGCCCGCTGCCCCATGCCAGCACCGGAGGGCCCTCTGTGGCTCGCACGCCTCCCATGGAGCCCGGTGGGACGGGGCGGGACGCGGGGGGGCGGACAGTAACGCCAAGTACCGACTATGGGCCAGGCTCCCGGCGCTGAGAAACTGCAGTGGGGAAAGTCTGTGAGCCTGTGAGCAGATGGCGTTTCATGGATACAACCCCGCCGGAGGGACGCCGCCTCCTTCTCACCCATGGAGAGGTGACAGAGGAGTGGAGGTGGCACCAAGATTTCTTCCAGAAGGTCTCTACCTGACGGTCATGACCTCGGCTGGAGCAAATGCAGTTAGGCGGTCAGAACTCACGTTTATTCTAACCGGCTGGACTGGACGGAATTACCAGAGTGCAGAGGGGGAAGGGCACGTGGGGCGACTATTGTGTGTTTAATTTACACATGCGTGCACGCGCACGCACACTGGGTCACACTGCATTCCTTATTGTGGATCACGTCCAAAACATGTACAAGCCACTGGCTCGTCCAAATCCCAACCTTCCCTTCTACTTTCTATGTTGCCTCCTCAGAGAAAGAGACTTCCCAAAGTTTTCTAAGCCTCCGGGAAACGTTCGTGAGCATTCCTGGCCCCATCACATGGTGGGTGGTGCTGAGGGGCTGAGGCCATGTGCACATGCCCCGCCCTCCCTGCAGGCAGAGGAGAGATGCCCGGGAGAAGCTCCATTGCAACCAGCAAGAGAGGATGGAGATCATCTAATTTTTGATATCACTCAATAATCAAATGGTGGCAAATGATACAGGAAAAAGGACAGACGACACCACCTAACACTCTTGCGCACCAGAACCATGATAACGTGCCAACCCAGAACCCTCAAGGGTGTTAAGCTGTAGCCACCAAGACTCAAGGTGGCGGGCACAGGATGACATCTCCAGTTTCCAAGGCATTCTGTGGTCCTTCCACCTGAGACCAGCCTCCTCACCTGGCATCTGTGAGCCACCTCTGAGCAGCTCCTCTTGTGTCTGGAGGACAGCGTGGGACGGAGAGAGGTGGTGGGTGGGTCTGCGGAAACAGCCCTGCTCTGCCAACCAGGGGGCGGGGTCCGGTCCCAGCTCTGACCCTCTGCACACAGGGACCTGAGCAAGTCACTTAGTCTGTGAGCACCAGGGTCTCCCCCTCCAATGGAAATAAAAAGGATTTGCATTATTTTTTCCATTTATTTATTTACTTGAAAAAGAGAGAGAGAGTGCACATGAGTGGGGGAGGGGCAAAGGGAGAGAGAATCTCAAGCAATCTCTCCACTGAATGGGAAGCCCAACGTGGGGCTCAATCTCACGACCCTGAGATCATGACCTGAGCTGAAATCAAGAGTCGGACACTCAACCAACTGAGCCGCCCAGGCGCCCTTAAGGATTTGCTTTATTTACAGGTTTATGAAGATTAGTGAAGATCTCACAACCGTGTGCCGTAAACTCAGTTTAGATTCAAAGATGTGCAAAGGCCAGAAGTGAAGGGATGGAAAAGATCTTTCACCCAAACGGAGATCAAGAAGGTGGGATGGTTATACTTACATCAGAGAAAATGGATTTAAGTCAAACACTGTCACAAGAGACAAAGAAAGACATTGTATAATGATAAAGGGCCAATCCACCAGGGAGAGTCAACTGTTATAAAGACATATCGGAAGCACACATGGGACAGAACTGAAGGGAGAAGCAGTCCCATCGCAGCAGGAGACTTCACGACCCAAGTGTCATTAAAGGATAGAACGTCCAGAAGAAGATCCACAAGGAAAGCGAGGACTCGAACAACACTGGACCACGTGCCCCTGACAGGTGCATATGCAGAGCCTCCCCCCAACGGCACACTCATCTCTCTCTGGAACCAGCCACACGTTAGATCACAAAATAAGTTCTGACGCATAGGAAGATGGAGACTCTACCAAGTACCTCCTCTGACCACAACAGAATCAAACTAGAAATCAAGGGCACACGGAAGAATGGGAAATTCACAAATAGGCAGACATTAAACCAACACCTACACTGAAAAAGAAGACTGCAAGTAACGACCTAACTTTAGCTGGAAAAGGACCAACTAAGTCCAACGTTGGCAGAAGAAAGGCACGACAAGGTCTATGGAATCCCCCACCTGGTCCCTTCTTCTTTCAGCAGGGCTCTTCCCCTGACTTTTTTTTTTTTTTTAAGATTTCATTCATTTATTTGACAGAGAGAGACACAGCGAGAGAGGGAACCAAGCAGGGGGAGTGGGAGAGGGAGAAACAGGCTTCCCGCGGAGCAGGGAGCCCGATGTGGGACTAGATCCCAGGACCCCGGGATCACGACCTGAGCCAAAGGCAGACACTTAACAACTGAGCCACCCAGGTGCCCCTTCCCTTGTCTTTTTACTGTAACATCTTGTTTTATTTGAGACTCTTTTATTCACAAATAACTGAAACCAATTGGAACCAGTTTAACCAAAGCCAAAAAAAAAAAAAAAAGGAGGAGGAGGAGGAGGAAGAGGGAGAAGAAGGAGGCAGCCAATGTGCCAAGAGCTCAGAAGCATCTCACAGATGGCAAGGCAGAGGCAGAGCCAGGCTCGGGGCACCCGTGGCACCTGACCCCCGAACCAGCAAGCTGTCCGGACCCGGAGCACAGCTCTCAGTCTGTCTCTGGGGTCACGCGCATCACGCCTCATTCCACCTTCCCGCCACTGCACTCGGATGCTGCCTACTCCTCCGAGTTAGGGCAGCCCCACCGTGGTGCCAGCACCTCTCGGACAGGCGGGCACTTGCTCCCTCCCTGAACCCGGGCGGAGGCAGTATGATTGGCACGCGGGGGTCGGGGGTCTACTCCCGTCCAACCAACTCTCTTTTGTGCATCTTCCTGCTGGAGAAGTGGACCGTCTCCTCAGAAACATGAACATATGTGCATTTTTGCACATAATTTCAGGAGGCTTACAGATCCTCTGAGGCAGAATGGTGAGCCGAGGACCCCAGGGGAGGAATCCCGGGTCAGGAGAGTTTTATGGCTTTACCTCTTTTATCCGCGAAGGAAGTGAGTCAATAATATAATGTGCACAAAGTGAGTGTTCGCCTCCCAGAGGCACGTCTTCGCTCCCGATAGCAAAGAGCTGTTTGGATACAAACACAGCAACAGCAATGATAGTTCACCTCCACTTCCCCGCGGACTGTGGCACCCCCACGTCCTGACAAACCGTTCCCATGCATCTCCCCCAGCACAGCGCCCGCCTGCTGCGCCAGCAAGCAGCGCTCCCCTGGGGCTGTGAGGCTGCATCTCACGCTGTGGCCCCCGACTCGTCCTCCTGAATGCAGAAGGATCCTCACCTCCTTTCCTTCCCTATTTGCCAGCTGGACGTGTGAGCTGTAGACCCCGCGTGTCACAGCCATGACTCCCCGGACGGTGCCCTTCCTACCATGCTGCCCCAAGCTACGTGCTTCTGCCGGGAGTCTGACACGAGGCAGAAAAACCCAGAACCGTAGCTCCAGCTGACCTGAGGGAGGGAGAGCTATGACGTCAGTTCACGCCACTGCGAAGTCCCAAGTCAGGAGAGCTGAGATCAGGTCCAGCTATATCCAGGGACTGCAGAAGATCACGCAGACCATGCCAGCTGCACCTGCCCCTCTGTCGGCCTCATCCCAGACAGGACCTAGCCACAGCGAGCCCCCGCCGGCTCTGGGCTTATATGCTCCTTTTAGCCAGCATCCCCAGCAGACGACTCAAATCACGTGTGGTCCCCCACGCCCATCTCTCCGATGAGGGAGATGGGAGACCCTCACAGGCCAGATCGGGTCCCACGCTTGTCCTGGACCCGGTCCCCACAACTGCCAGTGGGTTTTCCAACCAGAACCTCATGGAGTGAAAGGGGGTCTTCAAAGGAAATTCAGGGGCATCGTCAGAAGAATGACTGATGAGCAGTAGGCAGGAAAGGCCCGTTACCTCACCCCTGTTCTCAGAATCATGGTTTTATGGCATCTTGCACATCCCAGAGCAAAAACAGCTACATTAAAGCTCAGCATCAACTCTGGGGGGGGGAGTCTCTCCACTCAGTGGACCCCGAAACCCCTGGACGCACAGAGGGACCAACAATGGAACAGAAGTAGAAATCTGCGCTGTCCGTGGCTCACACCCCAGACAAGAACACGGGTTTGTTTCCAGACTTCGGTCCTTATGACTGCGTTATCACCTCAACAGTAATTTTACGTACGTGCGCCTAAGCCTCGCAATCCTGACTCAGAGAGAGCAAGGCCATCTGCTCAGAACTACAGACAGTTCGAGGGACTATCGAGGCCACCTAGAATTTGTTTTGCTAGAATCCCACATAAGGGACTCTGACCAAGCACACAGTAGGCCCATTTTTTCTCATCGTGCAAGAACTTGGGCTGCATCGTCTCATCCCTGAGCTTAGGAGGAAGCGATTGGGTTTGCTTCCTAAGCCCCATTTAATATGAACACTTGCGTTGCCTACTGCACAGTCAGCTCCAAAAAGCAAATAAAGATCGTGTATGTGAACGTACTTCGAAAATTATAAAGTACAATTCAAGAGCAAGCTATTATTATTATTATTAAATTACAAAGTTACTTATTAAATCATTGAACAGTTACTTCCTAGATATGTACTCTTTCGAACATCATGGCATTTTCTTGGGCTATGAAAATGAGTAAGGTCTCCAGGAGCTCACTTTGTAGCAGGGAGCAGACTCGTGAAGAAGTAATTGCCGTGTGGTGGGGCCAGAGGTGGGCACAGAGGTGCAGGAGCACCCAGGTTGCTCGGGAGCACTCCCCAGGAGCGAGGGCATGGGAAGAAGCATCCAAGGGTGGGAGTCATCCTGCTGGCTAGAGCAGGGACAGGACGGACAGATGTGCCACCCAAGACACAATGTGAACAAAGACCAAGCGTGGACAAGCCCGTGCCAGGTGGCGATTCGTCCGAAACTTCCTGGCGGTTTGCTGGCTTATCTGCTTCTAGCTTGTGCACCCATCAGTCTGTTTCCTGCTCTTTATTGGACTTGCTGCCACTTTAAACAACACTGAGGCTCAGTGTTCCTGTCCCTGAACGTTTGCTGCCGCCCACCGTTCACTCCTTACCTCCTTCTTCCTCTTGTTTTTAATATTTCCTTCCTCTTTCCTCCAAAGACTCTGTGCCCATTTTGTCCAGTCTGCTTTAAGGGGAAAACCCAATTTTTTAAACTGGCTGCAGAACCAAACACCCACCAATGGCTGTCTTTACGTTTGGGACTTAACAGCCCAAGGCAGCTAAAACTTTCCTAACTATGCTTATTTACTGAAAAGAAATCAGTGTTGGGCACCTGGGGGGCTCAGTCAGTGAGGAGTCCGACTCTGGATTTTGGCTCAGGTCGTGATCTTAGGGTCGTGGGATCAAGCCCCACGTCGGGCTACTCAGTCTGTGGGGAGTCTACTGGACATTTCCCTCTCTCCCTCTGCCTCTGTTCCTTCTCTCTCTCAAAAATCAATCAATCAATCATCTTAAAAAAAAAAAAAAGAAGTCAATGTCATGGAGCTACTTCTCTCCAAGTAGGGTGGAGCAGTACCCCACAGAAGCAGGTATACTGAACAGTTAGCTTCCCCCAAACAGGAGGACACTCACAGTGTCGATCGTGACTGTTCATCGAGCATGGTTTCCAGGCTGCACAGGCTTAGCCATGAGCAAGACTCAGGGCTCACCAACCACGGTGTCCCAGCAAAAATTCTCTACGTTTCTCCTTCACAACCGAGATGTGAATTCTCTGCCTCAGTCTCTCCATCTGCAAAACCGGGTCTTGCTCCCGCTACAGGCGTCCAGAAGAAGAAAGTGGTGTGGATCCTGCTGCCTGCCATGACCCACGTGTCCTCTCCAGGTAAGGGAGACACAGACTGGTCCATGTGGATGGCTGGGCCCGCCAAGCCTCTTCACGGCGGCGATGTAGCCAGCACATGAACGGGGTTAGCTGCACAAACGCAGCCAGCAGTCCGGCCCGCCCGGGGGCGCCGGAGCAGGTCCCCGCGCGTCAGAAGACCGAAGTGCTTGGAGTTCATCCTGCACGATGTTTATTCTGTCGGGTGAGGAACGGTGAAAACCGAGAGTGTGGATCCGAAAACAGAAACAGAGCAATTTGCAAATGGAAAGCGAGTGTCTCCCCTTCGATAACCTTCCCCATCCAATCCGGAGAGAGGCAAGCCACATTGCCCGGCACTTGACGTAGTTGATCACTAGTGAAGAAGAAAACACAAAGCAAGCGTGCTCCAGCCGCCACCCGCCCTGTTCACTCGGTGGGGGTCCCAACACCGCAGCACCGCCCCTGCTGCTGCTGACATTTTCACGGCTCACATGGGGGGACAGGCGAGGTTGGACGTGCGGATTCAGTAATGAGTTGCAACTGCCCTCAGGGCGGGAGGAAGCAAGGGGCTGGATATCCCTCGGCAGCGCCCAGCCCACCGGACACTCATCGTCCACTCTTCCTTCAACAAGCGGCCGTGGAGGGCTGTAAGGAGTCTACTCCAGCAGTATGAGGGACGAGGGAGCCACCCGGGAAAGAGGAGGCACCACCTCCAGGGAGCAGGTGAGGCAGCAGGAGAGGCCGAGGGCATGTCCCCGGTGGTGAATGAGGGAGACCCCAGGTGAGGCTGTGCAGCCAGCCAACAGGCCAACCCCGGCAAGTCGGAGGAGGGAAGAGGAGGCGGGACGCTGGCCAGGAGATGAAGTTGAACGCCTGATGTGTGTGAGTGTATTGAAAGGTTTACATAACTGGGAGAGGGTCCGCAATTGCGACAAGTTAGCGATAAAGCACTTTAAAGCCTAAGCAAAGGAGACCATGATTAGCTCCCGCCCCAAAACTCCCCAATAGCTATGTCACGAAGGAGAGGTGACTGGTTCCGCTGGTGAACAGGGTTCGCGTGGTTGTAGTGATGTGAACCCTGACTATGGAGTGGGTCAAAATCACCCTAAAACGATCTCGGGAGGTTGCAGAGAAGGGAAGCTTTGTGAGCAGGGGTGGGGAAGCCTCACGTTCTCGTCTTCCATGGAAGGAGGTCAGACACTGAGACAGCAAGACACAGCGATGCAAGGCCGACATCGAGAGACGGGGCGACCCTGGCCAGAAAAGCCAGAGGAGCTGGAAATAGTCGCCTCTGAGCTGGGAGAAGTGGAGGGAGGGAACAGAGGAACACCATGGTTTTGCAGCCCGCCGGGGATCTCGGACTTCCCCATCCCTATGCTTATGGAGCGTGGAGAGAAATAAGATGTTAGACAAACAAAATAAAAGAAACCTTTGGAATCTCAAAGCTGTATTTATCGTGAGTCAGTCTATGAGATAAAATACGGAAATCCCATTAAATCTGAATCTCAGATGAGCATCAAATTTTTAAAAATTTAATTTGATTTTTTGGCAACAAAAATTGTGTATATTAAAGGTGTATGACATGATGTTTTGATCTATGTATCCATTGTGGAATGATCACCACCATCAACTCCTCCACCATCAACTCCACACACATTTTCTGCGTGTGAGAGAGAACCCTAGCTAATTTCAGGCGTACAAGTCAGTACTAACCACTGTCATCACTGCGCTGTTCATCAGATCCCAGAACTCGTTCATCCTGCATGACAAAACTCTGTACCCTTGGCCGGCGTCTCCCCATTCCCCACCCCAGCCCCTGACCCCACCATCCCACTCTCCGTTTTCACGACTCTGACTTTCTTAGATTTCACATAGCAGTGAGATCATGCAGGATCAAACAAGTTTTTCGTATAAGTTATGTCCCAAATATTTCATGGGACATAACTTATACTAAAAAGTTATTCATTGCTTATCTGAAATTTAAATTTAACTTTAATTGGCTAAACCTGGCAATGAGTATATCGTATTACCAGCTACCTTGTTCAATATAGTACAGGGGACAGTTTCTAAAGAACCACAGAAGAAATTTCTTTAAGGTTCCAGAAAGAGGGACGCCCAGGTGGCTCAGTTGGTTAAGTGTCTGCCTTCAGCTTGGGTCCTGATCCTGGAGTCCAGGGATCGAGTCCTGCATCGGGCTCCCTGCTCAGTGGGGAGTCTGCTTCTCCCTCTGCCCTTCGCCCTTCTTGTGCTCTCTCCCACTCTCTCAAATAAATAAATAAATAAAGCTTGAAAAAAAAAAAAAAAGGTTCCAGAAAGAGTTTGTATTATCTTCTGAGCAATGAGTTCATCTTTTCCTTCTGGTGACGACGAACCGTGTAGAAGAATTGGTCCGGACCAGAGATTTGTTAGGAACATGTCGTCATTCTGAGGACGTCTGCCCGCTGGTCTAGACCTGACAGAACCACCACGAAGTCCCTGCTTGGACGGCCTGTAGACGAAGAGGAGACCAGCTACATCAACCCAACAGGCGAACTTTACTATTAAAAGAAAATACAGGAGGGCGGAGCAAGATGGCGGAGGAGTAGGAGACCTGGATTTCGTCTCCTCTCAGGAATTCAGCTGGAGAGGGATCAAACCATTCTGAACACCTACAAACTCAACAGGAGATCGAAGAAAAGAAGAGCAACAACTCT
>NC_138374.1:77889702-77907169 GCF_054177405.1 Leptonychotes weddellii | reverse complement strand
TAGAGGGGAGGGGGGTGGGAGGATGGGTTGGCCTGGTGGTGGGTATTGAGGAGGGCACGTTCTGCATGGAGCACTGGGTGTTGTGCACGAACAATGAATCATGGAACACTTCATCTAGAACTAATGATGTAATGTATGGGGATTAACATAAGAATAAAAAAAAATTAAAAAAAAAAAAAGAAAATACAGGGGCGCCTGGGTGGCTCAGTCGGTTAAGCGTCTGCCTTCGGCTCAGGTCATGATCCCAGGGTCGTGGGATCGAGCCCCGCATCGGGCTCCCTGCTCAGTGGGAGGCCTGCTTCTCCCTCTCCCACTCCCCCTGCTTGTGTTCCCTCTCTCGCTGTGTCTCTGTCAAATAAATAAAATCTTTAAAAAAAAAAAGAAAATACAAAAACTCAATAAACAGCAATAACTGAAGCAAACGCCCTAATTTTCTAAGCCAGGCCCTTCCTGATGTTCTCAAGAAGCATCCGGAGCCAGCCAACACCCTCAGACGGCCCATGAGCCCATCAGGCCCTGGAGCCCCTCGTTCGGCAGGAAGCCCCCCGCCCACCACTGGCCACTCATTAGGATGCCGGATTCTGCCTCTTTCTCTCTGTAGGAAGAGAGTGTCTGTCCCTGAGGCGGTGACATCCTCAGCTGCCGGAGAAGCGGGATACATTACCCCCTGTTTGACGTGCCCTGCAGCCACTCAACAGCAACAGAGCGGGGAGCTGGGAATGAAGGGGGGAGAAAGTTGTCACTTTGCGCTTTCGGTTCTGCTCAGAAGCTCTCCTCCCGCCGGCTTCCTGCGTGACAAGGCAAAATGAAGCCCCACGGTGGTCACGGTTAGGGGCTCCACCTCCTGGTGATGGGCATCAGGAAGGGATGAGCATTTCTGCGAAGCTCCCTGCAAAGGCTACAGGACATAGTGTCTGGGTTAGAGGGCTCTGTCTGGGCTCAGAAGGGCCTGGGGACTGGAACCTGACTGAACCACTTACTTACTAGCTGGGTTTGCCTTGGGCAAGTAGCCTCCTTAAGCCTTTGCCTTCTCATCTGTAAAATCGGTATGATGAGTCCATCTTTCCCCAAGTTTACTGTGAGGACTATATATTATGCTGAATGGTGCTTGGCACTGAATAAAAAGACTCACTGAATGTTCTTATTGACCTGCAAACCCAGCCCTCTGAGCTGTGTGGCCTCCCCTCCACCTCAGCCCCGTGGAGGGCAGCTAAATGATCAACCTTACATGCGGTGGGAAGACAGGTGGGATACCTCTACTCTGGAGGGAGTGCTGGTTCCAGGCCTCGGCGCAGCTGGGTATGGCAGGAAGCTTCCATGCGAGAAGAACACAGCTGTGGGGTGGCCGCTGGGCAGCCCCCACGGCAGCACCTGCCTCCTGGAATGCACCTGGCAGTACACAGGTGCGCCCTTCCTTTCTGAACCAGCGACTTGCTCACGTGACACAGGTGAGACTTAGTGGCCTGGGCAGCCTCCCAGAGCTCGTGGCAAGAGTTCTTCTGGGGCACCTGCTTGGAGCATCGTCGGGGTGGAATGGCTGAGGGGTGAGCAGAGGGCTTCCCACTCTAGGGGAGAGGGTGCAGCAAGAAAGGACAGGCTTATTTCAGATCCTCTTGGTCAATTCACCCCGAAGGCTTACTCCAGATCCTCTTGGTCACTTCACGCCGAGCGTCCAAGGCCGTTTCCTTGTGGCTAGGACATTACATCTTGTGGCAAGAACTATGATTTGCCACTCTACTCTCCATTCACCCCTTCTGCCTTGTTGATAGAATCCCTCATTTTTTGCTGGGCACATGGGCCCAAAGACCAGTTTCCCCCTTCTCCTTGCAGTGAGCTGTAGCCATGGGGCTAAGTGTTGGTTGGTTAGATGGAAGCAGAGTGCTCTGTAGCAGCTTCCAGGAAACTGCCCTAAAAGACAGCTGACCATCTTCTCTCTTATTCTTGCAGACTAGATGGTGGATGTGATGGCTGGAGGCTAAGCAGCCTTTTTGGGGCAGAAGCCAAATACTGAAGGAGGAAGAGGTGGGAAGAAGGAGCCTGGAGCCTGGGTCCTCGAGGCTACAAATGGCCACATTAGCTCTGCACGACTTCCCTCTGACTTCTTCTATGATGGAGAGAACTATCTTGTTGAAGCCACTTTTGCTTATCTATTTACTTCTGTTACATACATTCAGGACCTGACCCTAACAGATCCATCTTCTAACTCAGAAAGAATCCTTATAGTCGTCACACAACAGGAGAAAAGACTATCTGGATGGTAATAGGACCAAACAGTTCTCATCCCAGACAATCAGAATTTTTTTTTCCTATTTTTAAATTACTTTGCTATTGTTTCTGTTTTTTCTTCTCTCTTTTTCTTTCCTTGTCTTCCTTTCTGTACTTTTTCCCCTCTTTTTTTTTTTGCATGCCCATTCAGAACACCAGACAAAATCTCCCTTGGCTCCACCCCCTTTTCTTTTTGATTCTATTCCTGAAAGGCCTGCTATTTGCCTGGGGGTAAATGCTTTCTGACTTTGTTTTAATCTTTGAATTGCCTCCACGTGAAGGACTTCTCATAGATTCCAATGTAAATTAGGGGTTATTCTGTATCTTTTGTCCCCGTCCTTGCCATGGATGTGCCAGCTCTCTGGGGCCCGTGTCCAGTGGCTCAGAGGAAGGACACTCACCCCGCAAGCCGCTTGGGCCGCACAGCTTGTTGTTGATCAATCGCACACCTGCAACCGTCCCCACCACTGAGCGCACAACAGCCTCCCGGCCTGAGAAGTCTTCTTCTCTCGGTCATTCTGAGGCTCCGTCAGTTCATCCTGGCTGTTTTTCACAGCTGGCTACATTGGCTACGTCTTGTCCACAGCTGCTAGTTACTCTAACTCGGCACCATTATGGCAGTTCTGGTTACGAGCCCGTGTCTTCCATCTCTGTCCCCGAGAAATCAAGTCCGGCCCAGAGGAATCTTGTTGTCACACTTGAGTTTTCCCACCTCCTTCTGTGGGATTTCACGGGGGAAATTTCACGTCTTGGGAAGCCTGATGGTCTCCCATCCTACACACATGTCTGCACTCCAACCTCCATGTGTCAGGGTTTGGGGCCGTGGGGGAGGGGTTTGAGGACCCTGATGACAGGAATCACCTATCCGATCCCAAATCCCACCAGCCCACCCAGACCCACCGGATCAGAACCTGCAGGGGAGGGGCCTGGCAGTGAGGAAAATGCTGACCTCGATCTTCATGAGCAAGGCCAGCACAGATGCGGCCGAGGCTTTGGAGTTAGCAGACCTGACAACCCTGTCCTGGGCAAGCGAGTTAACATCGGAGTGCCTCAGTTTCGAGATCTCTCAGATTGGGGGGGTTGGAGTCCCATCACTGGGGAATAGGGTCTACGCGACAAGGCAAAATGGTGCTCAGCCGTCGCACGGCACCATCAGCATGATTACGGTGACAGTGATTTTCTCAAGGCCAAAGAGGACTTTGAACTTCACCCAGGGGCTGCATTTCCCCTAACTTCCACACTACTGGGAGCTGCTGAGGCAGCAGCCAGTGGGAGACAGGCGGGGGCACAGAGTCCTGCCACAAGGTCCGGCCCAGGAGGCCGGCCTCTCGGCCACAGTAGTGTCTAAGGCGTGGGCTCATGTTTGTCTGTGAAGTGCTTTCAACTCTGTGGGCAGGTAGTTCCTCTGCGGGGGATCACGTGGGGTACTGCCCGGCTCAAGCAGCAACCCCATATTCACGTGATATCTTCAGGCAAACCAGTTCCCAGGTCAGGTCTCCCACAAACCCCAAGGGAAGGTGTTTGTCCTAAATCATCTCCAGGGTTCTGCCTGGGCCTTCCTGCCGAGGGGCCTCAGGGACCTCCTCAGGCCTGGCCTAAAGCCTTCATGGCCTTGATCCCTCTCTCCACACACCTGCTGAGGCCCCGATGCGGAACTGGGCTCAGAAGGTGGGGGAATTCCGGGGAGCCGGGCGGGTCCTTTCCTCCTAGAATAACACGGAGACTCTAAGTGGACCCAAACGTGGTCCTTTGGCCTCTCCTCATCTCCTGGCTGGACCTGTCCACACACTGACAGTAGGACTGTTTTGCAGCGAAGAGATGACCCTGGGGATGCTTGGCTGATGCGAGGCCCTCCACCGAAAGCCCCAGATCCAGCAAAACATTAGGGGTGGGCGGGGAGGCTATGAGTGACACCGACGGAGATGTCACTTCAGGGTTCTTTAAACCTTGAGCCGAAGGCTGACCTACCCCCATAAGGCTCTTTTGGCCCCTCGGGCAGAAGCAGGGAAAATTTGTATTTTAGGCTTTGCATCCACGCGGTCCGTGTGGCAGGTCAGCTCCGCCCGTAGAGAACGGATGGGCCCCCACCAGCAGGCTGAGGGGCAGTAACACCATGGAGCCGTTGCGCATGAGTTTCTTTCCTGCCTGTGCCCCACGCTCTCCTCCACGCCCCCACAGTGCACGCGGAGCGTGAGCGCGCATCCCGTAAACCAGATGTCAGCTGAGGCCACACGCAGACACAAGCCTACGTCCCACCCCGTCTCTCCAGGGGCAGTGAGCCTGCCCTGTTCTGCCGAAGTGGCTTGTTTACGAATCATCTTCCATCCCGATTCCACACCATATCCTGCCTGGGCCCTTCCTTAGCTCACAAGCCCCGGCGCACACAGACACGCACACCCAGCTATCCAGAAATCCGCGTTCGGCCAACTTTCCCTGTGGGGAAATGGATGTTGCGTTTACACTGAAACCATTTAAACTATTTAACATCAGACACGTGACCCTTATTCTCAAAATTCCTTTGGCCACTTCCTCTTTAAGTTGGAGCCTCCTACCCTCTTGCTTGGCTTGCTATCTTCTGGAAACTTCCGCCGCTTTGTTAGCGGACTAGTTCAGCCCTCAGGTCAGCCCGTCTCCACGCCCAGCAGATGCACCATCTGCTCTTCCTCGCACCCACCAGCCCCTGCCAGAGGAGGGGCGTAACTCAGAACACCATCATCTCGAAACTACCCTCCCCTTTAATATCAAAAGCCTCTCTACGGTTTTAGCTTCAAATGACACCTTTTCTCTATTACGTAAGTTACAAACCACTCTGTCTGCTAAGACATGTTTTACTCTGAGCAATCGAAGTGAACTCTAACATAACTAGGAGCGGGGGCCCATTGCACACATCCCAGGGCTCGCTGGGAAGATGGTTTCTGAGGCAGACGCGACCAGACAGCTTGGTCTCTGTTCTCTAGCTCGGCCTGTCACCCCATGAGTCTCTGTCCCACGCTGGTCTCCAGAGACAGTGAGGCACTCTAAGTGTCTGGCCGCCTCCTGACTCTGGGAGCCTGAGCATAGAGACTGGCAGCCTCTCACAAACCCAGACCGCGGGAGGCAAGTCCCAAAACAGGGGTGCCCCCCTCAAAAACGAACAAACAGGGGTGCCTGGGTGGCTCAGTCATTAAGCGTCTGCCTTCGGCTCAGGTCATGATCCCAGGGTCCTGGGATCGAGCCCCGCATCGGGCTCCCTGCTCAGCGGGAAGCCTGCTTCTCCCGCTCCCACTCCCCCTGCTTGTGTTCCCTCTCTCGCTGTCTCTCTCTCTGTCAAATAAATAAATAAAATCTTTAAAAACAAACGAACAAACAGCAGACATCCACTCTGCTGTGTTTCCAAGCAAAGGCTTCTCAGCCGAGAGGACAGATCACTGATCAGAACGTCTAAAATTGTGTAAGAGGCAAATTATAAGGACATCCAAACTTGGCCGTTAGACGCTCTCTCTCTCTCTTTTTTAAATATTTATTTATTTATTTTAGAGAGAGAAAGAGAGCGTGTGCAAGCAGGGGGAGGGGCAGAGGGAGAGAGAATCTCAAGCAGACTGTGTCCTGAGTGCAGAGCCCAACATGGGGCTCAATCCCTGAGATCATGACGGGAGCCGAAACCAAGGGTTGGCCATTTAACCAAGTGAGCCACCCAGGCGCCCTGCTGCTTCTCACTTTCCTGGCGCTGGCTAAGGTAGCGTTTCTAAGCTATAGATACAACTCGTACTGAACCCCCGGCTCCTGCCATAGTCTGGCTCCTGTAGGCTCATCTCTTCACGATAGCCCCGCAGACCACAAGTGTGGCTTTACTCCTCAGATGCAGCCACCGTGGTTTGTGCTGGAGGTGGGATGTGAAATCGGTCCTTACTGCTTCAAGCACACTCCACGACGGAGGCCTGAGGTCTCTTGATTGTGCAGGTCACCTGCATACCCCAGACCCGTCTGTCCCAAAGTGTCTTGATTGTGCGGGTCACCTGCATACCCCAGACCTGTCTGTCCCGAAGAACCACAGCCCTCCCCCCACCTGCGTATGCAGAAGCCGGCCCTGTGAGGCCCCCCAGTCTCTCTGGACTCCTAGGGGGAGTGGGGGGCATCTCCCAGGTGCTCTCTGCTCCAGGTTCCCCACCAGGGCTCCTGGCCCCCCTGAGGCCACTGCCCTCCAGGAGGATACTGAGACCAAGGACACCCCCACAGAACTCAGGCCTCTTTCCCTGCAGAAGCCAGACTTCTCAGGACCCCAGACGGGTCCCCATGGCCCTCAGATTGGGGCCTGGGAGCAGAGTAGAGGGACGGCCCACTGTCCAACTTGGGCCACACTATGTTTCTTGGTCCCAAAGAGATGCCGATGGTTCCGACATTGACAAAGACTGTTGGCAACGCTGGCCTTTCAGCCTCGGGCCCCCGAGCCTCCTCCAGCTCACTAGCTCCCACCTCAGAGCCCTTGCTGGTTGGTGCGTGCCGCACCTGGGCCGCGAGAAGCGCGGACAACACTTCTCAACTCACAGTACCGAAGTCCCAAATACACAAAGAGAGTTCCAGAGTTGGGATCCAAAAACTAACAAATAAAAATGCCAAGTGCCCGCCAGGAAGCCACCCCACCCCCCACCCCGCCCAGCTCTGTCCCTGGATCCTCTGGTCTCCTTTGGCAAAAACAAGGAAGCAAACAAATATTAGAATCCCATTGAATTGCATATTAAATCATGCAATTCAATACCGAGGAGGAGGCAGAATCCCACACACCAGAGGACTCTTTTGCACAATAATGAAAAAGAAAACTGCGAAAAGCTTTAAATAAGACAATGCCAGGGAACGTGGCGCAGACACGGCTTCATAAATGTCCCGCTTCCTCTTCAGTCTGGGGCATTACAGTAACTCAGGTTCCTAAGTGCGCAGTAAGCTAGTTTGTGTATTTCCGAACAACTTTACATAGATAGTTACACTTGTCTTATGAAAGCATTTTAATATTGCCGTGAGAAACATCTATAATTGTTTTTAATAAGAATTTTAAAAGAAATTGTTTTTACTTAAAAAAGAGCTTTTCTTCTAAGTGGGAGCTGTAGACTAGAAGTTTTCAAACAGCAGTCTACAGTGGCTAAGGAAGCAAATTTTATCTGTGATCTGGGGGCTCATCCAGGTGAAGGGACATTAACTTTTGGGTGCAATACTGCTGTGTGCGGCTTCCTGGTAGGCCCTGAGCTCAGCAGCCGTCCCACCTCCATGGCCCGCGGGCCTTACGCGCCCCGTAGACAGACCCCCCTCCATGGGCCGAACCAAAACCCCAGGCTTCGGGTGTGAATGGACCCATCTGGCCCTAGCCTGGGAGCCCAAGTCCCGCCACACACGGGACCTGGATCCTGCCTCTCCCGGCCTGACCCTGCCCTGATCTCCCCGGGCGGCCCCTGGAGACCGCGGGTCTCCAGGTCCCGTGAGTAATAAGTGTCTCTATTTCAGTGCCCCTCGTGGTCTCCCATGGGACCGTGGCTCACCGTCCAGCACCCTGTACTCCACTTAACAAACGTTAACAGAGTCCTAGCTCCTGTGCTCAAGCTCTTCCACTGAAGCCCCTTGCCCCCTTGAACGGGCCCAGAGGGACCGGTGCTTCCGGAACCTTCCTCCTGCGGCCCCGCCAGGGTTGGCAAGGATTCTGACGTCCAAGGAGGCGGCTCACGGGTTGGGGCTCCGTTCTGAAGCCCACGAGGGATTTTCTCCCTTGAGAATGTTTCTGGTGGTGAAGTGTCACGTCACCCGGCCTCGGCCAGGCTGCCCGACACCGACCTGAAAGCAGCACCCAGGCTGCCAAAGTAAATGTTCCACAGTGTCTTTGTTTGTCCTTCTGTAAACGTGGCTATTTTTATTTCAGAAATATTCCGTGCTCACTTAAAACGCTTGGAAATGCAAACGATAATATGAGAACATAAACCATGGAGCGTCTTCGCAAACACAGCGCTGGTTAACATGTTAGTGGTTTTCCTTCTAGGCTTTTACGCGTGTACTGTTTCTCTTACAAAACTGTGGACACACCACAAAGGCAGACTCTCCCTCAGCCTCTTGCCCCCAGCGCTTTCCACAATATTATGTAATAACCTTCATAAACAGCCATCGTAATGGCCGCAAGATACTCCAGGGAGCAGAGGAAGCTTCATTTACGTAGCTGTTCCCTTTAGAGGCCGTTGGGGTATTTCTCACCATAAACAATCCCCATCAGCACCTTTGTGCATAAAGCTAACTTCATAGGGAGCTGTGATCCAAGATTTGTTAGCTTCTAAATAGCAGCAAGAGCTACGAGACGCTCTGGGGATTTTCCCTGCGTTACTCCCGTCTGCGACTCCTCGCAGTCAACACTAATATCACCAAGTCGTAACCGGAGGACCTGAGACTTAGACATTCGTCTGCTTTGACACGGAGCCCGGCCAGCGCCGCCCCTGGACCCCTGCTCAACCTCTTCCTGTCCTCCGCTCATACTGGTACTGTATTATCCCGGAGGACACGCGTGTCCTGTCAATTCTGTCACTTTCCCTCGGTGTGGGAAATTTCGGTTTTAGGGATCTGCCTAGGTCTGAGTGCATGACTGACGGTTGGACCTGCTCCTGCCTGTAAAGTTCAAATTGCCAAATGCTAGTCTTTCCCTCTCTTCTAAGCTTAGAAGGCTGGTAAATCTCTCCCACTTTTTCTTTTCTGTGTTTCCCATGGTTTGAATGTTTTTAGACTTAACTCCTTGTTTCATCAAACATTTAGCGTCGTATGTGGAATTAGGTGTGGAACTTAGTATGTAGAATGAAGATAAACGAATTTCTCTCCAATTCCCAGCCAGTTAACCTAGTTCTATGTGTCACAGATAAATTCCTCCTAACGAGAGATAGTAGATTCTTCCTCTATCACAGAAAGAGTTCCTTCGATTTCTCTTACGCTTCTATGCACCCGTCCAGCAAGTATGAATTCAGTGCCTGCTGTGTGCCCGACTGTGCTGGGTCCTGGGGGTCCAGGGGGTCCGGGGTAGACAATAGCGGTTACCACACGGGTGATCCAACCAACACTCGTTTAGTTAGAAGGCATCTCGCAGCCGGGGAGAGTCCGGAACACCGTGATAGCTCACAGCAAGAGCACCCGATTCATTCCTGCACAAGGAACACCCTTCCAGTTCCTGAAGCTCTCTGAATTTTAATATCTAATAATTTACTATTTCCTCCCTAACTCACTGCTACTCTTGTCTGTTTATTCTGCCAGGTAGAAGTAGGAATGCTTTCTTTTTTTCCCCACTTATGAAAATATCACATTGTACGACCGAATTAAATAACATTAAATAGAGTGGTTAAAGTGTAAAGAATTGACATTCTGATATTCCAAGACAATTCTATTCAAGTGTTCTTTTATAATTCTCAATAACATTTTGTAGTTTCATAGTTTTCTCCAAATGCATTGTCAGTTTCCCCGGTAAGCTTGTTTGTGGGCAGCGCCTGGTATGTGTCTTTGTGAACATTTTGTATTTTTTCTGCTATTGTACTCGGGATCCCAGTTTTTTTTTTATGCTTTATAACTTGTTTTTAATGTTATAAAAACAAACTATTAATTTTTATGTATTTATTATGTACTCATCTACTCTGCTGAGCTCATTAATTCCCATTCCCCCCCACACCAATTTACCCGTTTCAGTTTTGTATAGATGCATTCCGATCTGCAAACAATAGACTTGTTCTCTTTCTTCACAATATTTAGGAATTTCTGTTTTTCTATCCTATTTGTATCAAATTTGCCAGACCATCCAGAAAAATAAACAAGAATGGTGATTACGGGTTTCCTTAATTTGTGCCTGGTTTGGGGAAAAGTTTGTCATTATTTCACGGTTTCATATGCTACTTTTTAATCAGGTTAAGAAAGTATCCCTCTATTCCTAATTTTTTAAAAGAGCTTTTATTAGAAACAGGTGTTGGATTTTATTACTTCTGTGATCTCATGCCGTTTTCTCCTAATGACTATTTGTGCAGGACAATGACTTCTGTGGCTTATAGTCACCTGCATGGGTCACACTTGACTATGCCATTTCCTGATGTTTCTCTAGAGACGGCCGCAGCATCCTTAGGTAGTTTGGCAGCGCTGGAAAGGGGCTGGCCCTGGAGTCAGCCCACCTTGGAAGGGCAGAGACAGCTCTGTGGACTCAAGCGGAAGACGCTCCGGGCTCCAGACGATGAGACCCAAGCCCCACCAGACATCCGAGAGAGGACCGCTGCGACATGTTGTGCAATCTTGGGGAACACCCATTTCTCCGGGAGAATGATGAATGGATCTGGAAATGGAAGGGGCATTGCATTTTTCAGTGTCACGGGGTGGCAGCCGATTTGGGGCACTTCCTCCTCCTGCTACGTGGTGTTCCTGGACCTCTGTGTGGTGGGGTCTGGTAGGTTTGGTTGGAGGACACGGCAAGCATCAGTGAAATGCGAAGTTAATCTTGGCCATGACGTTTGGGCCTGGCATTTGGTCGACGTGGAGTGGGCCTTCTGTGCAGTATCTTCCTGCCCGGTCTTGGAGGCTTCTGATAGCTGTGTTCATCAGCCCTGGCTCGCTGAGCTGCCCCTCTTGTTGGCTCTCACTCAACAAATACTTACTGAGCACGGTTACTGTGCCCCGCACTGTGCTAGAGTGTTTTAAAACGTAGGTTTTATTGTTTTTTGGTGAGGCCAGCAGATCAGGAGGTAACTGTCGTGGACAAGATCGTCTGTTCCCTGTGGCCCCCAGGAGGAGGGAGCGAGCATGCTGCGCGGGGCCCCTCGGGCGCACCAGGGCCGGTCCGCGAGCAGAGGGGGCGGGAAACACGGGCAGAGAGCCTATGGTTCCTGTGGAAACAGGCAGCCTGGGGACTGGCTACTTGGAATGATTGCAGACGACTCGGGTGTGTAGGGGCTGCTCCCGGTGGGTGGGGGGCGGGGGGGGGCGGGGATCAGGGCAGGTGGAGAGTGACCTGAAGTGTGAGAGCCAGGTGCTGAGGGGCCTGGCTCTGGGCTGGTTGGTTGACACATGAGCCCTGCTCTTGCCGGTGGGTCCCATACCATCTCCAGGAACCAGTTAGCCTCCCCAGGGTCAGCAAAGCCCCAAAATGTAAAAACGTAAGAAAATGCAGAAAATAAAAAGACACGGTCAATGCACAGAGCTTATAGGGAGAAAGAGAGAGGTGGCAAGCCATGAGAAAGCGTCAGAGAAATAACTTGAGGGAAATGCCAGGGAAACCAGGCTGACATTCCGCTGATGTCGACAACAGGCCAGGCCGCCGAGTCCTTGAATTAACAGAAGAACAAAGGAACTATGATGAAGAGTTAACTGGACTCTCTCCCCTCTGGGGATCTCACAGGCTTCTACTCCTCCACCCCTCCAATTTTGCTCCTTCTGAAATGGGTCAAAACAGGGACAGTTCCAAGGCCAGAGGTGAGGAGCTGGAGGAATAGCCGAGGGGAGCTCGTAAACAGGGCTGGATGGGACGGGCACTCTCCTGACAACGGCCCCTCTTCAGGTGGCTCTTGGGCCCCCCCAGTTCTCCTCTCCCGTGTGGCTTTAGAGTGGGGCTGGGGGCGCAGCAGCAATCTGCCCCCAGGGTGCACAGAGGAGAGCTCCAGGCCTCCAGCCAGTCCCTGCCCCACATCAGAGTCCAGCAAACCCAGTCTGACAAACCCAAGTGTCCGTAGTAAAGAATGGGACCCAGCTGCCCAAACGTTCATTCAAAATAAGACAGCTAACCGAGTCTTAGGTTTTATTTGTTTATGTGCCTTGACGGGGAAGGACACAGTGTCAGTGATCCTCGTCGGGTTTATGGAAGGAAAGGCGCAAACATGTACACCCCTCAGGAAACCGCTATCAGAGTAAACATTCTTCTCATACAGCCATCAGCGCATGCAGACGTTCCTTCTGGCCAGTTTGCTCTAGCATTCGCAAGCACTGACGGGGCAGAGTCGTTTCAAGGACACAGAGGACTTTGTATCTGGGAGATGGTTTTCGTCAGCAGGTGCACGATTTTGAAGTTCAAATGGGATCTTTCCTCTTTTCGTGCCTTGGCACGAAAGAAGAGGCTGAGGATCTGAGACCTTGTGTGGTCGAAAGGAGGAGGGTAGCACAGGGGAGTCACCGGGATGTTCTCATCGGTGCTCCTGAACACATCTGTGCCAGTGTTTATAGATGTTCTTAGACACGATGCTCCCTAGAGCCCACCCGAGTGACTCGACCCCTTGGGCCCTGCCCCCCACTCCTGGACCTAGTCCTCTCTCTCACTAGACACTGGCGTCCTCGCTGATGGAAATGCTCTGGCCTCTCTCCCAGGTGCTCCCACAAACGTTCCCTTGGAAGGACAGCAGGGAGGACAGTCATCGGGTTCTCTCTCCCTCACCCTCAGGGAGGAGATGCTATTACTCCATAATTAACATTTTTTCTTTATGACCCTTCTCATCAGTGTGGCAATATCGAAAGGGCCAAGATTAGGGTGTAGCTCTAGGAAAATGGTCCACAGAGCCCGTTTGGTATGTTCTAGACCAGACCCCTGCTCCAGTGGTATGAGGGCTGGAGGTGCTCAGGGAGGGGAGAGGGCGAGGTCAGTCTCCAGGGGACTTGACCAAATTACCCGTGCCTCTCCACGAAAATTCAAAGCTCATCCTCTCAACTGAGAGTCAGCTTGATTCTTATCTTCTCAACTCCTGTAAGATTCAGTTTATCAGCAAACCCTGCTGGCACTACTTGGGAGCGAGCCCAGATCCAACCGTCTGTGCAGCCTCCACACTGGTCCGACCCACTGCCAACCGCCACTTGCGTGACCGCGGTGGCAGACCCGTGCTCTTGTCCTGTGGCCACCGAAACCAACCACCGCGAACCGCCTGGCTAAAAACGGTACCAACTCATCATCTTTGGGTTCTGGAGGTCAGAGTCTGAAATGAATCTCACTGGGCTGACACGCAGGTGCCGTAAGGATGCTCTCCATGAGGGGCTCGGGAGTGACTGAGCTGTTGCCATCCAGCCCCTGTACACCGGCCAGGGCTCCGAGCCCAGTCCTCCCAAGCTTGCCGGCCTCCCTGCCTCACTTCTGAGGACCTTTATGAGTGACTGCTCTGGTCCCCCAGATAATGCAGGGCGATCCCCCAACCTCAAGGCCAGCGGATTAGCAACCAGATTCCATGGCCGTGCCTGTAAAACAGCATGTCCACGGTTCCGGCCAAGGAGGTTGACATCTCTGGGAGGCCTCTTATTCTGCCTCTAACGTGTCCCTCAGCTTCCCCTAGCCCCTGCCTCAGTCTCCTCTCCACACGCAGCCAAGGGACCCCATGAAGCCCTTTATCACACCACCTCACTCTGCTCAAAACCCTCCCAGGACCCCGCTGCCCCCCCTCCGCAATCCCGGCACCCCGAGCACCACGGAGATCCCCCCAAACCTGCAGTTCTGGCACCCCAAGCACCACAGAGTTCCCCCCCGCAGTCCCAGCACCCCGAGCACCACGGAGGTCCCCCCTCAGTCCCAGCACCCCAAGCACCGCGGAGGTCCCCCCCTCAGTCCTGGCACCCCGAGCACCGCAGAGGTCCTCCCTACCCCACAGTTCCGGCACCCCGAGCACCGCAGAGTTCCCCCCACCCCACAGTCCCGGCACCCCAAGCACCGCGGAGGTCCCCCCTCAGTCCCAGCACCCCGATCACCGCGGAGGTCTCCCCACCCTGCAGTCCTGGCACCCCAAGCACCACAGAGGTCCCCCCACGCTGCAGTCCCGGCACCCCGAGCACCGCAGAGGTCCCTCCAAACCTGCAGCCCCGGCACACCGAGCACCGCGGAGGTCCCCCCAAACCTGCAGTCCTGGCACCCCAAGCACCGTGGAGGTCTCCCCCCCACAGTCCCAGCACCCCGAGCACCATGGAGGTCCCCCCACCCTGCAATCCCGGCACCCCGAGCACCACGGAGGTCTCCCCAAACCTGCAGTCCCGGCACCCCGAGCACTGCGGAGGTCCCTGCCGCAGTCCTGGCACCCCGAGCACCGTGGAGGTCCCCCCCACCCCGCAGTCCCCGCACCCCGAGCACCTACTGTATCACGGGGAGTCGGACTATGCTTGCGCGCTGGTGTTTTATTCACAATGTCTTCGTCCGTGCTCCCAGGGGACATTGGTCTTTGCTTTCTGTTATCTGTGTTTGATTATCTGTGTTTGGTATTGCTTTGTAGATAGATTATTGGAAGCTTTGCACCTTCTATAGCTCAGAGAAATATAAATAGCATAGAAATCATTTCTGCCTTTAAAATTTGGAAAACAGGGCACCTGGGTGGCTCAGTTGTTAAGCATCTGCCTTGGGCTCAGGTCATAATCTCTGGGATCGAGCCCCGCATCGGGCTCCCTGCTCAGCGGGGAGCCTGCTTCTCCCTCTGCCCCTCCCCCTGTTCCTGTGCTCTCCCTCTCCCTCTCTCAAAGAGATAAATAAAATCTTTAAAAAAATAAATAAAATAAAATTTGGAAAACAATCCATGCCTTTTTACATTTTTGAATCTCAGTGAGCCTTCAGTTTAGCATAGCAAACAGTAAGGAGCCAGGTGAGGAATTCTCAGGGAGCAAGCTCTCAGAAATACACGTGGCTTGTTGTCATGCTCCAGGAATCTTCCCATTCTGCGTATCCACTTATTTTTGCCCAAATTCAACACACAGACTTTGACTACGGTGCTCCTTTCTAACCCCCATCCAGCCCAGTGTGGAGCCTGAGCGCCGAGGTGCTCCCACCCCGGGGCTGCAAGCTGGCTGGGTGTCCAGACGCCCCACATTGCCGATCAGACGCTGACCCCGCTCCCAGGGCCCTTCGCTCTGGCAAACTGTGGGCTCACTGAAGGCCTGGGTCGCTTTCCAGGCTCTGGATTGGCCAGGAGACGCTTGGCCAGTCCTTCACAGCCCAGGACCCCAGGTGCGACCCCTGACGGGCCAGCATGGAATGAGGAGAAATGAGCCACAGTCCCCCACACACATTAGGACAGCGTCTTAGTCAGGCTTGAACATTTATTCCTCACGTGTGGGGAGGCGGAGAATCCAAGGTCAAGGAGCCAGTATGGCTGGTTTCCTGGGAGGGCTCTCCTCCTGGCAACCCCCAGGTCTCCTGTTATAAGGGCACCAATCCCATCATGAGGACTCTCCTCTTGTGGCCTCATTCACCCTCACTATCTCGCAAAGGCCCCCACTCCTAATACCATCATGTTGGGGGGTTAAGTGAACTTGGGGGACACAATGTAGTCCATAGCAGATGAGTACTCTTTAGTCAGGAGGAGGTCATCTCCACTTCAGTCCTCCAGAAGAATCGACACAGAGACAACGCCTTTATTTTAATTAGAAGCTACTAACTTGAAATTGGCATCCTGTTATTCTCCCTGACACCATCTTAGCCAATATTTATAAACTATCTCTGCAAGAAGGCCCAGCGACGTCTGCTTTCAGGAAGAGCCTGAGTCCATTACAAGAGGGAGTCTCACATCAAGTCCCTAAACATGATCCCAGAACAGAGTTTAGCCATTCACCGCGTGTCTTAGAAGAAGCCTTTGCTGCCCGGGGGAGGGACGGGAGCTGCTCTAGAACCCTCGATTGCTGCATCATCTGAGGATCCTTGCAGACCGGCTAACCCAATACTCGCCATCAGTCCTGGGCTTTCCTTGTGTTTCTGACGTCCCAAGACTCAGATAGAGTTAGTTATATACACGTGTCCACGCATCCCGCCGGCGTTTGCTAGAGGGTGAAGGGAAGCCTTCCGGTCTACTCTGCACGCACCCCTGCAATCAAGGAGCAGCCTCAGTGGCGCCTGAGCCTCGCACCAGGATGGACGGTCAGCACGGCACTCCCCGCTGGTGAGGGTGACCCGAGACTGCCCTATACTGTGCCTCAGTATTGCCCCTCCTTTGACTTCTCAGGTCCATCAGAGAAGCGCTACATAGTAGGAAGTGAGGGGCTAACGAAGGCCACACGACACCCTTAGCTTCACGAGATCACACCAGTGCAACTGCGAGCACCTGCGTAGGGTGTGCCAAGCACAGTGGAGTGGGAGAAATGAGAGAAGCACAACAATCCATTCAAGTATTTGGCGTGCCGGGTGCTGGAACCCGTGTGTCCTCAGAAGAGCAGCTTCTGGTGTTGTGACAGCCGGTCCCGGTCACACCCGGTTGTCGTGAGCGGCACAGGAGCAATGTTGACCAACACACATGTCCGCCTTCCTCCTGGCCCTCATAGGGGCCCGCACGCCTGACCACGAGCCATGGCTAGAGGTGGTGCACAGGGCAGAAGCCAGGGGTGGCATCCGCTGTCAGCTGTCCAGAGCGTGAAGACCCAGATGGGGAGACCAAGCCAAGACCTACAAAGGAGCCCAGAGTCAGGGCGGAGGCACTGGAGCCGAAGGCGGGTCCCCCAGCTGCGTGGGAGGTTGTCCACAACAGAGCTGGGACAGCCGCCAGTCACCTCTCCAGGCCGCTGGTCGTGGCGGTGTCCCCATCAGGAAGCTGAAGGGTCAGGGCCCACGAGCAGGATGGGACCACAGTGGTTCTCGGAGGGGGGGGCCTTAGGTCCAGCAGCATGGGCATCACCTGGGAACGTGGAGAAATGCAAATCTCGGCCCCCAGACCTGCCGAATGTGAAACGAAAGGTGGGCCCCAGCATCAGCAGAAAGGCACCGCAAAGCCCTCCTCCTCTACCTCGGCTCTGCCGTAAAACTACCTGGGCAGCCCACCCTAGGCCAGATGGGCAAAATCTTTGCAAAATCTTTGAGGGACGGGTTCGGGGTATCTGGCTGTCTTTTCAAAACTCCTCGGGTAATCCCAGTGCTGGAAAACCACCACCTCTAAAAACATTCCTGAGGAGAAGTCTTTTATGAACGGTCGTAGTATGTCCTCACCATTCCGTGGGCTGGAAACGGTGGACAGAGCGCGTGCTCCCGCCGTGCGGGCCCCCTTCTCCGGTTCCGCAGCCCTGAAAGCGGAGGGCTATCCCGAGAACCATTAGCCACACGAACTCACCGCACTTAGGAAGCCTTTCTCCTCTCGGCTCTGCTGCTGGCTGACTCCTCGGCCGTCAGAGTAGGAACTGTAATCCTCAGAAGTGAGTTAGCACACGCTTTCCAGAAACCTGGGATCAACACAACGCACGGGAAGGAAGCTGTGTGGGGGCGCAGGGGTGGCCTGCGAGGGACCCGGTGCGTTTCCCAAAGAAGCCG
>NC_138374.1:77878418-77889202 GCF_054177405.1 Leptonychotes weddellii | reverse complement strand
TATGACCTCACTGATATGAGGAATTCTTAATCGCAGGAAACAAACTGAGTGTTGTTGGAGTGGAGGGTGGGGTGGGAAGGATGGGGTGACTGGGTGATAGACACTGAGGAGGGTATGTGCTCTGGTAAGCGCTGTGAATTGTGCAAGACTGTTGAATCTCAGATCTGTACCTCTGAAACAAATAATGCAATATATGTTAAGAAAAAAAAAAGAAGAAGAAGGTAGCAGGAGGGGAAGAATGAAGGGGGGGAAATCGGAGGGGTAGACGAACCATGAGAGACGATGGACTCTGAAAAACAAACTGAGGGTTCTAGAGGGGAGGGGGGTGGGAGGATGGGTTAGCCTGGTGATGGGTATTGAGGAGGGCACATTCTATATGGAGCACGGGGTGTTATGCACAAACAATGGATCATGGAGCACTACATCTAAAACTAATGATGTAATGTATGGGGATTAACATAAGAATTAAAAAAAAAAAAAGATGATCTGCGTACAGTCTCATTCGGGCCTTAAATCTTTATTGTCTGCTCAGCGTTCAACCTGTTTTCGTTTTTTGTGCTTCTCTATTGAATTCCAACATTATGGTGCCCTTTCTGCTTTGCCCTCTTTTCTATGGAAACCTGGTTTGCTTCCTCCTGCTCTTCTCCTCGCCTTCAACCCTCACGTGGTCTGGGAAACGCTGTACAGATCTGATGTGACACATCCTCGGGGCTGTGCCTTGCTTGGGTTAAGGCCATTCGAGGTGACCTCCAGCCACCATCGCCATTATAACTGCATGCAATTATGGGCTAAGTGTGCTGCCCAACCCTAACCCTTCCATAATATCTTGATGCTTCTCATCATGTTCAGGGGCCGCTTAGTTCGGCCCTTCTTCTAAACTAATTAATCCACAGCAATGTGTGCTTAACAGTCTCTGAGTAATTACCAAGCTTGTCCAGTCCTGGCTAAGCTCAGCTCTGCTGGGGCAGTGGTGGGGTCCCAGGGCGGCGGCACCCACCCAAAGCCCTGCACCTGGCTCCTTCTGCCCCTGCTCCTTGCCAGCAGGTGAACAGTAAGCTTTCTGATCGCTTCTCTGCTTTTTTCAATGATGAGAGACGGGGAAGCAGAAATAAACTCCCGCTCCTACAGAACCAGTCTCTTTATGCTTCGCGCTCCGCTGCAGGGCAGGGCAGCTGCAAGGAGGCCTGGGGGTGGGGACCCGAGGGACCCCAGCACAGCCAGAGCTCAGGTGCCAGGCCGGTGGGGGGAGGGGTCCCCGGAAGCCACAGCCCTTCCTGCTCCCATCAGTTAGCTCGCAGACCTGCCTGCACCCCTCCCTCCCGCCCCCAGCGCCCCGGCCCTGCCCCAGGCCCCACAGGGCAAGAAAAGCCTGTGCTTTGCGTCACAATCACCCTCGGGTGCACTCGGTTGACTCTTGGCTTTCTCTTTAGTTCCTGCACTTCACTTCATCATGAACACACTGGAGGCAAAAGTAGCCCCCACCTCAAAGGATTGCTGGGCTGGCCTAGACTGAGTGCTCAGCAAACCGCATGTGAGGAGGGAAGTGGCCACGGCTCCCTCCATCTGTCCCTCGGGCACTGTGCGTGCCGCACAAGAGGGGGCGACACCTCTCCATCGATTTGGGAAGAGCACAATGGCCGTGCTTGGCCAAGGGGGAATGGAACTGACCGCTCGGGGGTCAGACCTGCCCTTGGAGGGGGTGGAGGCCGGGAGGAGGGAGAATCCCCATCCACTCCGATCCACTGATCCGGGCCCGCCAGCCACAGCCGGAGCCCCGTGGGAGCAAGCCGTAGTGGGGTGGCCCCCAGACCGCCACGGCCCATGACCCGCTGGAGACTTGTGCTTCCCGCCACTCCGATCCTGGGCATTTTAGGGTTAGAGGTCCAGGTTCAGGGTCGGGAGCATTCCCACCAGGCGACATACCGTGTCGGCAGGGGAGCTGAGCCTGACCAGCAGGAGGGGGAGGGCTGCCATCCATGGCGGGGGCACGAGGAATCGGGGGCACGGGTCATCAGCTTTGCACCTCTTGGCACCCCCCTGGCCAATTTTGGTCATAAATGGATGTATTCAGCAACCTTGGCCAAGGGCCAATCATGTGGGATGAGGGCCCGAGTCCCACACCTTGATCGGCAGGGGGTCAGCGGAGGTGAGGGAGACGAAGAACATAGTCGTGGCCTCGAGATCAGTTACTGTGCTGGGCTGTAGTTTGCCCACCGACCTTTCTCGTACGGGCTTCTGGCCTCCTGGAGAAGCCGCTTCCAGAAACCGAATGAGGAAGCAGGTGGTTTGGTGGGCCCCCCCGTGCTGCCAGGACCCACTCTGGGGACTGAAGGACTTGTCCCCTCTGCTGACAGCCTTCTCTGGGGATTGTCCCAGACTGCACCTTGCTGTCCCCCAAGGCCACCCAAGGTCACCCAAGACAGACTGAACCCAGTGACCAGCACACAGAGAAGCAGAAAGACCCACATGGGGCCGAGGGGTCAGCCGAGGCCTTTGGAAGGATGGCACCACGTTCCCTCTGCCAGCCCTGCGTCTGTCCCCTCCTCTCCCCTCCCCGCCCACCTCTGCGGCCCCCAGAGGAACTCCCTAAGAGACTTCCCACAACCGAACCCCCAGACTGTGCTTCCTGCCACGGAAACCCCTTTCAGTCTCAGTAAGCCGAGTTCTCCAATCTACCCTTGTAGCTAAGACGGTGTCCCGCCTACGTCTACCTTACTCTTCACCTTGTTTCTGACCCAGAATCCGGACAGGGATTGGAGACGCTGTTTAATTGGACTGCTTCGAAATCCCAATAGCCGTTATTAGTAGGGTACCCTGTCCGGGGTACCAGAATGTCACCGCCGCGTGAACCATCGTTTCCGACCGGGCGCCCTGCCGAGAGCCGGGGGCTCAGGGGAGCTGGGGCGGCCTCAACCACAGCACAGGAAGCTAATCTCAGGGCTCATCCCTCATAAGCAGCTCACTGCAGAGAGCCTTCCGGGCGAGGATCAGGCCAAGAAATACCTGACGCTCACGAGGGACAAGGTTTTGGTTTTTTTAAGATTTTATTTATTTATTTTGAGAGAGAGCGCACGCAAGCTGGGGGAGAGGCAGATGCAGAGGGAGGGAGAGAATCTAAGCCGACTCCACCGTGAATGCAGAGCCTGACACGGGGCTCGAGCTCATGACCCTGAGCTCATGACCTGAGCTGAAACCCAGAGTTGGACGTTTCACCGAGTCTGCCACCCAGGCACCCCGGGACAAGGTTTTAAAACGTTCCTGATCACCTCGCCGTCCTGGCCCGTTGTCCGCAGTGGGGTCTCGTGAAAACCGCACAGGCTGGGGACGAGAGTGATAGGGGCGTGATTCACCAATGTCCCTAACGCCGTCCGCATGAGCCTGAACCAGCAACTTAACTCTGCGGGGCTTACTTTCCTCGTCTGTAAAACAGAGAAGAGCCTTCCAGAGCTGGTGGGAGGATTGAGATACCGGAGCCCCGAGCCCGGCCTTCCACACCTGATAGGCATTCGTGTTTCTCACAGAAAGGGTCGCTCAGCTTCTCAGCATGAGGAGTTATGGCCGGCCCCTCCTGGCCGACTCATTTACCTCCCGCTGCTTCATTTCTAAATAGGGAGTCTATTTACACATGGGCAGAACAAGGGGTAAGCTTTTGGGCAGCGATATAGGGCAGGCAGCCACCTAATGAGCCTGGCTTATTTTTATCCACACTTCTGCATGTTGGACATCGCTATTTTAATGCAGGTCAGCCCTTCCGGTAAAAGGATGTTGCTGCTCCCCTGCAAAGGGTGAGTTATATAATTGCCACTTGGCCCCCAGGACACGAGGCCATCAGCTCCCGGAGAGAGGTGTCCAAGCACAGCCCGAGGACGTGAGAGATTGGGAGCCCCGAGGCCAGGGCCGGGCGTTGCCAGCGACAGGGACCTCCACTGGGACAGCGCCACCCGAGAAAGGGCGTCTCCTTGGTTCGGTGGCAGGTCTTGAGCTGCTTCCCCCAGGGTTGGCTGCTAGAAACCGGTGTCGGTCATTCAGGAGCAGGAAGGCTGGACACATGTGTCAAGGGGAGCGGGTAAGCCAGCGTCCGAGGCTCCAGTGGGAAGACGCAGGCCGCATCCAGCTTCGGTGCTGTACCTCAGGCTCCTGCCAGCCACAGGAGCGGCTGGGCTGCCCACCGCTGACCCCCTGGGTCCCCACATCCCTGGACTCCGGCTCTGGAATCACTAGAGAATTGGCCCAGCTAACAGAAGGGGTGAGACAAGCAGGGGAGCCTCCTCGGGGGACTGGACCCCAGGAACGCTGAGCTGGCTCCTCGGCGAGGCTGCGGGGCCGAGGACCAGACCCAAGTGCTCTCTGGAAGGATGAGCCTCCCAGCCACCTGGCGAGCAGTCCTGCAGCTGCCCTCACCCGAGCTCCTCTCAGGCACGCTGCCCAGCACGCGGACCCCGGCCCGAACCCAGCTCGCAGGGGAGCTTGGAGGCCACGTCCCCCGAGTCCCCTCTTCCTTCTGCCCCTGGGGCTGCCTCTCCACCTCTGGCCACAGGAGCTGCTCTGGGAAACGAAGCCTACACAAATTTTCTTCACTGAAATCTGCTTCTGGATGGTTTGCTGGTCAGGGCTCGGCTGACTGCCCTGGGTGGAAGATATCCCCACATCAGAGAGAAGGGGGGCAAGCACGGGGCTGAGGCTCTCCACACTACCCGCCCTGCCCTCCACCCCCCGCCCCCTGCCCCGCGTCCATCGGTGTGAGCAGCCGGCGGCCCCCCGCACAACTGCGCAGGGCAATAGTAATCAGACATCTGCAGGGCTCTGGGAAGCAAGCAGGCGATACCATCTTCCACAACTGTGGAAGGGACAGAACGCCCGCCCAAGATTCACCCCAGTTCCAGGTGACCGCAGAGCACCTAACCCCACTTCAGTCCGTGTAGCTCCAGCCAAGCACCCCCTCCTCCAGAGACCCCTCCATAACCCCACCCCATTCCCAGGCCACTTCTTGCTCACAGATGCATCGTTTCCTTTATCTATGCGTCTGCTTCCCTGAGCCAACTGAGGCTCTCCTGAGGCCCTTGAGGGCCAGAACTGTGCCATACCCTTCTTTCTGACGTGGGCCCATGTAGAAGCTGGCCCGCCATGGCGCCGAGCTGGATTTCTAGGCTTTCCCAGGGACGGGCAGCCCTGCGGGGTCCTGAGAGGTGCACAGCCGAGGAGGCCATGGGGGCTGAAATGTAACCTGGAGCTGGCTTGTCATCAGCCCCAGGTGCCCTCACGGCGACTCCGCCATCCGACCTGGGACTTGGCACCTTCACAGCCGGGCCCACAGGGCACAGCCCAGGTGCTTCCAGTCCAGCTCGCTTTAGGAGATCTAGTCGATAGGGATCATCAACTGGGACGTGTCAGGGACTGGATGTGTCCCCCCGGATTCGTATGCTGAAACCGACCCCCAGCGTGGTGGCGTTTGGGGGGCGGCCCGGGCAGTGGTCACAAGGGTGGGGTCCTGGGGACAGGCTTAGTGCCCTCGCAGGAGGCCCGAGAGAAGCTGCGGCTCTCCACTCTCTGCCACATGAGGACACCACAAGGAGTCGGCGGACTGCGGCCGGGAGCCCTCCCAGGGCTCCGCGCACCGCCAACACCCTGATCCCGGACTTCCAGCCCTGGATCTGTGAGAAGTAACGTGTGTAGTTGGTGAGCCCCTGTGTGCGGCGCATTGTCAGACAGGAGGTAACCTGGATGCTGTCTGGGAAACCGAAGTCACCAGGAGTCACCAGGAGCACGGGGCCCTGATCCGTCCCATCCCCCCGACGGCACACATCTTGCTCCTTACACCATCCGAGACCAGAGCAACGGCCCCGTAGGCAGGATTACACAGGCACCCCCACGTCCTTCCCGGTGAAACAGAACCAACATCACCACCAACAGAAATTATTTGTAGCTATTGTGATAGTTGCTGATGAAATTAGCTAAACCCACGTGTTCCTGGTAATTTGATTCCTCCTGCCAACCAGGGTGCTGCTATCTTCTGGACAACAGGATAAAACTCATTTCAGCCCCCCGTTTGGCTCACGGGCTCTGGAGCCAGACTCCGCGGCTGGGTCCCCAACTGACCGCCGTGCGACCTCCCTTGCCTGACCTGCTTCCCCACCTGCCAATAAGATGGGGACAGTGATGGCCTGTAGGATTACAATGAGGGTTTCGCAAAATAATCCCAGTGAAGCACCGAGCATGGTGCCAAGCATGTAGAAATGCTTACATGTAATGAAACCATTCCATTTTTTTAAAAGATTTATTTATTTATTTGGGAGAGAGGCAGAGAGCCGGGGAAGGGACACAGGGAGAGAGAGAATCTCAAGCAGACTCCTGACACAGGTCTCGATCCCACGACCCCAGAGATTATGACCTGAACCAAGACCAAGAGTCAGGCCTTTAACCGACTGTGCCACCCAGGTACCCCAAAACCGTTCCATTTTTAAAAATCATTCCTGTTTGAGATAAAATTATTCCAGAGAGATCTGGCCCTTTGAAAAGCTCAGAGAGTCAGTCTTGTTCGCTGTCAGAAATTGTGCCCGACACATCTTAGTGGATGAGTTTGCTTGCGTGAGCATGTGGGGGGGGGCTCCCTGAGTGATGACTTCACCACACGTCCTCGTCCCGTGCCCAGGCCTGGTGTGCCACTCGGTTTCCAGCCACGACTGGACCCCTCTGACCAACCAGGTGGTCTCGGGCAGGACCCCCCCTGGGGACTGAGGGTCACTGGGTCATCTTGGGGGCCACCACCCCTACAGGCAGGGTTGGAGGAGACACACCTGAGCCTGGACCAGGGTGACCCAAAGTCCTGGTTTGCCCAGGGCCCTCCCAGCGTCAGCACAGAAAGCCCGGGCCACCCGCGGAGAATCCGGGTCCCCTCACGGACGGTGCCTGAGCAGAGCTGTTGGTCTCATCAGGGTGGGCAGTGGTCCAGAGCGCTGACCCCAAACCTGTTCATCATGACCTTTTGGTTTCCTCAGATGCCTTCAGAGGAATCAGCATCACCAGCCTCTCGCCGTGGAAGACCTTTGATGTACTTACAGAGCATTTTATTTCTTCCTTCAGTTTTCTGCAGATTGAATAACACCAGTCCCACAGGCTGTGGCCTTATGCCATGACCCCCGGTCGTCTCCACAATGGCCCCAGCCCCCGGGGTTTGGAGCCAGTGGGAGGACTGAAGGCTCCAGAAGTTGGGCCCTTCTCGGGGGCGAATTCTCATCTTTAGAACCCTCGGTGGGGGGGCGGTGCTGGAGGGTCAGGGCCCAGGAGAGTCCAATCTGGCCTAGCGAGAAGCTCATCACAGCATCCAACTCAGCCCTGGACTCTCTGAGGGGCGTGGGGGGTGAGATGCAAGGCAGAGAAATGTCTGATTTGGGGTGAAACCAGGTCAGAGTGGTGGGACTTGGCCCAGAGCACCTCCTTCTTACGTGCCCCACTTCCCCAGGCTCTTGGAATCAGCCCTCTGCGAACGCACCTGCCACGGGCAGAGCCCCACCCGCAACACCTCCCGAGAAGCCTCCCCAGACTCAAACCCCCTAATGGGCCCCTTGTATGCACGCCTGGTGCTCCCACAAAGATGCGCAATTCATCACTGTCTTGGCTCTAACCTCCAGTGATCATTTCTACATTTTGTCACGAGAGAAGCTTCTAGAATGTGTAGAACACAAAAAGGATCCATAATAATAAATCCCATTATGGGGAGGTGGTTCGGGGAATGACTGTCTTGTTATGTTTCTAGACTGTTTTGTGTTAATTTTATTTTTCCAGGGATATTTCAAGATCTTTTAGGAAGGAGAAGCTTGACTTACTTATCTTGCTTTCTGTTTTTCTTTTTTCTTCTTTTTTTAAACCTTCACAGGATGTGTCAGGGTGCCAGGAGCTAAAAAGCCCTCAGTTACTATAGTCAGAGGATGAGGAATGGATTCTGCATAGGCCGCCACCCAGCATGACACCCCGCACGCCAAAGCTCAACGGTGTTTGTTGAATGAATGAGCACTCCCTGTCTCGGAAATGGATCCTGCTTATCCCCTATTTGCCAGCCTGGTGAATATGAATTTGCCAGAAACAGAAAACAACATAAAAAAGATGGAATAGGACAAAAATATATAAGAGTGGGATGAAGTGCTTGGTATTTAAGTGATTTCTCGACTTTTTACAGGGGATTCTGGCTCCTATCCTCTCTCCCTCACTGGCAAAAGGAGCTGGGCGTATATTTGAAAGGTCCTTCCTCTGGGATTCATACTGAGTCACCTTCCAAAATCCCCAGCTCCTTCAGTCGCAGAAAGGCAAGCTGCAAGACGGGAAATTCAACGTGAAGTGTCACATACATTTAAACACTGGTATCCGAGAGAAAATCTTCCATGGGACTTTCAACACTTTTAGCTGCTGTCTGCACACGCGGACTGAGGTTTATTTTACTAAGGGTGGCATTGGGCGAAGGCTTCAGCTTGACATAGTGATCGCTTCCTCTAGCAGACGTGCTGGTCAATTTGCCTGCCGTGCTAAATTTCCCCCCTCATTTAGGATGCTGTTCCCATGGCCTCCAAAGAACCAGCCCCTGAGCTAGAACACAAAAACCTAACACAGGGACCAGTGTGACTTCCCATGTAAAGAAACTCCAGCCAGGAAACCCTCAACATCATTTGGTCTGTGTCTTCATTTGTGAAGTAGGCATGTGATTTGGAATTAAATGTAATCACTTCTGCAAAGCACTTAACACAGGACATAGGCTAACGGCTCAGGAAGTGTGAGCCCTGGCAATCACGGTCACTGTAAATATATTACCGTAAAGTACCTTGTCGTCATTGTTGCTGATGCAGGAGTGACAAGTCTGGGGGCTGGGGCCTGAGTTTCCGTGTGGGGCCGTGAACAGTAGATGGGGTGAACGAGATCACAGCTCCTGTCTTCCCAGCTCAGCTCCACTGGCTTCTTGCTCTCAGATGCTCATAAGGTTGAATCTGGTGCCCATAAGTCTTTGCCCACCATAGCCAGCCTCCCAGATGGCCTCATCGCCACGCCCGTGTGCAGTCCCCTCCACCGCTGAGCCAGGACCCAAAACACAACGGGCTTCTCTCTCTCCCCTGGGTCGTCTGGAGGAAGGGTGTCCATGACATGAGGGGAGGCCCATGTTGTGAGGAGCCGAGAACCAGAGCCCCCCACCCAGAAGCACTCAAGTCTTCTGATGATCTCAGCCCAAACCAACACACACACAACCTCAAGAGACATCCAAAGCCAGAAGGACCCAGCTAAGCCACCCCAGAGTCCTGGCCCTCAGAGAATGGATGTTTGTTGTTTAATGCAGCTAAGTTTGGGGTGATTTGTTATGTAGCAAAAGATAACTCATACATGTCTTTTTGCTTAAACCTGATTGAATGCATGTTTGGACTTGCAGTGCATGATCTCAGGCCAAGATCCTTAACTTTAAGAATGTTAGCTTAAGAAATAGAAACGCAAATAAAACTGTAAAAGTTGAAGTTTTCCATGCTCTTTTTCTGAGGTCTATAAAAGCTGCCCTAGTTTTAGGGCATATGACTCACCTATCTGTCTGTCATTTCCCATCCCACATTCATCCATCCATGCCTTAAGATTGGGGTTTTAAGATAGAATATACATAGATAAATAATACACAGTGGAGGGGGAAAGAATCCTTTTTCTTTCTAGAATTTCTTTTGGGAAGGTTTCCTCAGAAAGCTGTTTTTGTGGGCATCTGGGTGGCTCAGTTGGTTAGGCATCAGCCTTCTGCTCAGGTCATGATGCCAGAGTCCTGGGATTGAGCCCCACATCGGACTCCCCGCTCAGGGGGGAGTCTGTTTCTTCCTCTCCCTCTCCCCCTGCATGTGCTCTCTCTCTCAAATAAATAAAATCTTAAAGAAAAAAAAAAAGGAAAACTGTTTTTGACCAACTAACTTGTGGTAAAAGTTGAGCCTCCAGGACATGATTTATTCAATGTGAGACTGTAGAGTGTGTGTGTGTGTGTGTGTGTGTGTGTGTTGGGGCTGGGAGGGTTGCAAGTCACATTTATTTATGTATCTTCAGAAGAAACACAAGAAGAGGAAGAGGAGGGGGTGAAGGACAAAGGCTCCATGCTGTAGCTCTTCCCCTCGCTCTCCCTCATCTTATGCAATATTACTAAACTCATAAAATAAGTGAGGCATATGAATTAGAGAGGCAAAAACCACGATGGCACAATCCTCTGTGTTCACATCAATGCATTGGATTATGGACTGTCCAGGCACAGCAGCAGAGAGGAGGAGGAAAGGTTGGGAACACAGAGGATCTATGGGAGGGCTTTCAGAGTTTCACAGAGCTATAATATTGGGGGGTTGAAATACAGTTGAATCTCTGAGGGCTGTTGAAGACCCAAGGTACCTTGGATGGATGTGTGGATGGATGGATGGATGGATGGATGGGTGGATGGATAATAAATGGAGGATGGATAAGGGGCGGATGGGTGGATGGATGGATGGATGGACAACTGATGGATGGGTGGGTGGATGGATGGATGGACGACGGATGGATGGGTGGATGGATAGAGGATGAATGGAGGATGGATAGATGGAGGATGAATGGGGTATGGATGGATGGATGGGTGGATGGGTGGAGGATATATGGAGGATGGGTGGATGGATGGAAAGTTGGGTGGGTGGATGGAAGATGAAAGAATGGATGGTGGATGGATTGGTGGATGGATGGAGGATGGAGGGTGGATGGGTGGGTGGGTGGATAGATGGAGGATGGGTGGTGGGTGGATGGATGGATGGGTGGGTGGA
>NC_138374.1:77865885-77878318 GCF_054177405.1 Leptonychotes weddellii | reverse complement strand
GGGTGGGTGGGTGGATGGGTGGGTGGATGGGTGGATGGGTGGGTGGGTGGATGGGTGGATGGAGGATAGATGGAAGATGGATGGGTGGGTGGATGGATGGAGGGTGGATGGATGGAAGATGGATGGATGATAAATGGAGGGTGGATGGAGGATGGATAAGGAGTGGATGGGTGGGTGGATGGAAGGAAGGATGGATGGATGGAAGGATGGGTAGGTGAATGGATGGGTGGATGGAAGATGGATGAATGGATGGAGGATGGATGGGTGGATGGATGGAGGATAGATGGAGGATGGATGGATGGATGGATGGATGGAGGATGGGTGGATGGATGGAGTATGTGTGGAGGATGGATGGATGGATGATAAATGGAGGATGGATGGAGGATGGATAAGAGGTGGATGGATGGATGGATGGATGGATGGAAGATGGGTGGATGGATGGAGTATGTGTGGAGGATGGATGGATGGATGATAAATGGAGGATGGATGGAGGATGGATAAGAGGTGGATGGATGGATGGAGGATGGATGATGGATGGATGGGTGGATGGGTGGATGGGTGGGTTGGTGTATGGAAGGATGGATGGATAGATGGATGGATGGATGCATGGATGGGTGGACAGAGGATAGATGGAGGATGGATGGGTGGGTGGATGGATGGAGGATGGAATGGATGGTGGATGGATGGAGGATGGATGGGTGGGTGGATGGAAAGATGGGTGGGTGGATGGAAGATGAAAGAATGGATGGAGGATGGATGGATGGATGGATGGATAGATGGAGGATAGGTGGGTGGGTGGATGGATGGGTGGGTAGATGGATGGATGGAGGGTGGATGGATGATGGATGGAGGATGGGTGGGTGGTTGGAGGGTAGAAGGATGGATGGATGGATGGAGGATGGATGGATGGAGGATGGAGGGATGGGTTGATGGATGGATGGGTGGGTGGACGGATGGATGGGTGGATGGGTGGATGAATGGAGGATGGATGGGTGGATGGGTGGATGGATGGAGACAGAGGCAGAGTAGTTGACAGGTGTCAGCTCCCTGAGGGCTGAGAGCTGCAGGTTCATTTTATTCATTTTTGTACACTCAATGTGACACGTGACAGATTTCATAAACCTTTATGGAATAAATGAGTAAGTGGGTGAATAAATAACATACAAATGAATAAACAGATGGTTTAACTTTCAAGTTCTAATCTTCTAATATGTGTACTCCATGTCTGTACTCACTGTGTGGTTATCCTGAAAATCATGAATTTATTTCATAAGCTTACACGTATTTCAAGGCTGTGGAAGATATTCTGCCAGCTCAAGCATACTCACCACAAAGCCATGCTTACTGCTTCCAGAAGGCATCACCTTTCCTCCTGGTCCACCAAACAAACATTTATGCTCTGTCTTCACCTGAGAGATGCAGAACGGACATAGCATATGTGTCCAGCCTAAGCTCTCACAAACGAGCTGGCTTGTGCTGATAACTGAGTTCTGATTCTCTTTCTCGGGCTTCTCCAGGATTCTGCAACTGAACCTGCCATTCTTCTGCACACATCTGAGCTGCTCTCCTCATGGGCCACGCATGAGAGTCCTCTGCCTGCAGAGCCCTGCATCAGCCACAGAGGCTCTGCACACACACTACACACGGCTCCAGGGGTCTAAACTGGGGCAGCAGCAGCCACTGAACTTAACTCAGTTTGCTGGTTTTTTCCTAATCGCACAGAGAACCTCAATAAAAGGAGATCATTGCAATACCAGCTGTCAGCTCCAGTGCGGTCCTGTAATTATCACCTTGCCAGACCTTGAAATCCTCCTACATGCTATGTCATGGTTCTGAGTTCATCTGAACTTATGAATTATTTGCAGAGATAATGAAACGTATCAGATTACCTTTCAACTTCATTAGAAAGGAAATGAACTGGCAAGGATACTGTAATGACTTACGAGAAGACTTTCATGTCCTTAAAATAGCTGACCGACTTCGTCTCTCCTCTGCTCTCCACCCTCCCTCCCCTCCTGTTCTCCTGCTACTTCCTTTTCCTTCTCATCCGAGGCTTAGAAGGGCAGGAGACTGGAGGGACCGATCATGAGAAAAAGTGTGTGTGCATATGTGTGTGAGTGTATGAGTGAGTGTGTGCATGCACATATGAGTATGTATGTGTGTGTATGTGTGTGCACATGAGTGTGTGTGTGCACATGTGTGTACATGTGTGTATGAGTGTGCACACATATGTTAGTGTGTGCAAATGAGAGTATGTACGTGTGTATGTGCGTGCACATATATGAGCATGTGAGTGTGTGTACGTGTGTGTGAGGGGTGTGTGCGTGAGTGTGCACAAGCAGCTGACTCTGACTCACAGGGAAGGGACCCACATCTTCCTGCTTGCTTTCTCCTGCCCCCCACCCACACCCACTGCTTTGGGTGAGATTGTAGAAGGCAAGCCTCAAGCATGAAAACCAACCAGAAAGGATATTGTGAATAAAATTATCTTTTCCTTTTCTTTCCTCTTCCTCTCTCATCGCCCAGAAGGCTATTTATGAATGTACGGCACTCACCCAGAACTTCTTCCTCAGATTCTACCCCACTACCTAACACCCCCTCGATGGCCAACTGACAGTCCGCATGCCCATGGGAGGTGCTGCTGCGTGCTCACTGCCTGGCTGCAAGGCACGTCTTCTGCGTGGGTGGGCTGCACACCTGAGCGCCAGGCCTGTGAAGAGCAGCGTGCACCTGACCCTCCATGCTCTTCCCTGCTGTTGACAACACAGACAATCCTAAAGGCCTCAAACAGGTGGGGCTACAAGATGGAAGGGCCCAGCCTCCAATGAGCTCATGGGAGGCCACTGGACCAGAAGCTTCTCCCTTGGACCAGAATGAGCCAGAAATAAGCTCCTTGTGCATCTAGCATCTACCAGTAACCACATGTTTGCTTGCCCTGAGGTAGGGGCTGGACCAACCCCCCACTCAAAATTTGACTTGCATGTTGAGCCCGATGCCACACGTGGACCAAGAGGAAGAAAGAGTTTATAACTGACATGATGAGTCTCTCGGGGGAGCAGGGCAGGCTCCCAACAGGATGGCTGGAGAATGAGGAGGGGTCTGGCTTCTGTTATGATCGGGGGTGGGACTAGGGCGAGGGGTCCCACACACAGGCTGGGTTTTGTGTGGCTGGGACTCCCCACCCCCGGTATCGAGGGAGGGAGCATGCAGACCCTCTCCTCAGCTGGCCCAGATGTGGGGAAGAGGAGGAGGGGCTGAGGAGGCCCAGAAGCGGTCAGCAAACACACATGGAAAATGGAGTCAGCCTCCCTGTTACACCACAGCTGGAACCACCTGGACTTACAGGACATCAGAACCGAACCCACGATCTGTATTATCTGGCTCGACCCTGGCCGCCCCCCTGCTCTCCTTGGGACCAGGCCCACCAACCCCCAAGCTGGGCCTGAACAGAGGGCCATGTTGCAGAAGTGGTTGGGCCTAAAGTCATTGTCACTGTCCACCCACCATCCTCACCCTCGCCCTCCCCTCTGCGGCCCCAGCCAGGAGAACCCCCAGGGCCCGTGGGGAGACCCCTGTCTGCCAGGAGCAATGCTCAAGGGCTGGACTGCAGCTGCTTCCACATGCCAGGGAGCCGCAACCCGAGGCCTGGCTCTTTTTTCCCTCAAGGTTTTCTAAGCTGGAGTCTAGGGTTGGTCACTCCATGACTCTGGAGAGCCACCATCTGCTCCTGTGGGTCTAGGGGGTGTGTTTTCCTGATTCCGAGAAGAACGAGCCCAGAGAGGTCTTTGCAGAGAGGGGCACCTGCAGATGCGCCGGCCGTGCTTGCACCTGCTTTATCACTGCTGGGCCCAACAAGGCATATCCAGGACGCAGCTGCACGAGGCCTCCACATTCCTCCCAGGACACCGGTTCCCACGGACCGGAGTGGCTCTCTTGGCTTCCTGCTGATTCTAGAAGGGATCCAAAATTTCATTCAACATGGATTTGTGGCAGTCTCATGAGAACCAAGCCCAGCTCTAGAGCTACCTAATGAAAGCCTATCCTCATAGAGCTTATGATCCAGGGGATCCTGAATCCAGCCCTTCCTACCTTTTTCTGCACTTGGATTATGTGGATTAATTCTCATTAGTGCCATTCTCCAATTTGGGGCAAGCCCCACCTTTTCACACTCATTCCCATCCTTAGGTCCCTGTGTGGACCCATCCCACCCCAATACACGCTCATGTCTCAGGCCACCCTCGACCAGAGGGCTCTGCCCCACTCCTCCCTCGGAGTCCCCAGGGCCACACTTCACAGCGAGTGCCCTGCAGACCAGCCTCCCCCTTGATGCCGGGACCCAAGCTCCCTGCACAGGGCGGTTGGGGAAAATCTGCGGGTGTGTTTAGCCCTGCAGGGTCCACAGGTGCTTGACCACAGATCTCTGCTTCCACCCAGCACCCCTCCACGCAGACGGCTCTCTGCAGCCCGTGGAGCCCAGAACGTCACCTCAACATCACACTTACTCCCTGCGGAGCTGTGGGAAAATCAGAACAGCATCACAAGACCTGTGCCCTGATGCCACCGACCAGCAACATTTCCCTGAGAGCCTCCAGCTCTGCCCTGCTGTTTTCATTGCCGCAGTCAAAACAGGCCATCCCCGGCTTGGGGGCCCGATGGATGCCTCTCTTTATAATTTAATGTGGGCACTGGTGCTTAACCAGTTCTCCTTTCCCCCAGGTCCCCTGCTCTGGAATCTCAGAGATATATTCCTATTGGAAAGGTGATGCTGTTTCTCCAAGGTGCCAAGCATTTCTGAAAGGGCCAGGGTCTTCTGCTCAGAGCCTGGGCACGGCATTGGGACAGAAACTCTGCCGTGGTCTGTAAGTCTCTCTGCCAGCTGCCAGGATTCCTTCCGGAAGCCAAACAGCCTCCCTGTGCCGGTGCATCTCTCCACCAGCAGGTGTGTGTTTGCCCCTGAGGTACCTGGTCCAGGAGGAGAGGGGCCTGCCTGGGGGAGGGGTGTGTGGGGAGGAACCACAGCCGCACGGCTGGCTGGGAGCAGACACCACACTCACCAGCCTGCAAAGCCGAGCAGAGAAGAGCTGTGGTTCCCGAGCTCGTTCTGTGTGCAAAGCATGGCTGCAGGCACCCGGAGACGCCCTGGACCCTCGTCAGCCCCCCACGGGACGCATAACGCGCGGAGTGTGGTCAGTATTCACCTCAGCATTCACCCAGGACCCAGGCATTCAGCTGCAGGACATGGAAGACCCCAGGGACGGGACCCAGCGTCCAGGTGGTGGACAGGAAGGACAGCTGCCCCCAAGGTAATTCAAGGGCACTGGGGCCCAAGTACAGAAGCATGTTCGTGCTCAGCCGTGTTCCTCACGTTACGTGCAGGCCCTCAAGCCTTACAGCTGAAAAGTCTACTGTCCGATCATCTCTCGGGGACAAAAGCACATAAATGAGAGCCACTGGTGTCACTGCCTGTGTGGGAGGCAGGTCCGGCCCCGAGAGCCCTGGACACCGGGCTCTGGTGCGCATGCCCTCGGCGGGGCTGGCCACCAGCTGCCACATGGCCGTGCCGCGGACGGGCGGACATGAACCCCGGGTACTGGTCAACGTCCAGCAATGAGCCCGGGGGAGGCGTGCGAGACAGGGGAGGGCACGCGATCTGCTGCAGGTGCACACGCTCTGACCGGGCTGATTTCGAGCTGCCAGGGCACCCCAGGGAGGACGCAGATCGCTATGCTTACATGGCGATCCCCCGTACGCACAGCACAGAGCACAGAGCACGGTAAGATGTCCTGAAATAACCAGGAGGTGGTGAGTTTTGACTCTTCGTTACCTTTGTTTTGAATATGATTTATTTCATTGTGAGCTTACATAAGCCGTTTTCAGAAGGGCCGTGCTCAGAGCAAGAGCCCTAAGAAATGTAAGGAGCGGCTCCACAGCCCAGCACTCACCAGCTGGGAAGGAAGCCTGCGTGGGCGTCATGTGGTGGCCGAGGGGTCAGGTTCAGCACAGGAAGACACTCCTGGGGGGCCCGGAGCTATCTGAGCAGAGCTGAACAGGAGCAGAAACGGCCATGGCGATGTGGGGCAAAGCCCGGGGGGCCTGCTACCCTGCCCGGCTCCTGGGTGTGGGGGCAGCCAAAACCCAAGCCAGGGAGCGCCCCAGTGACCCCAGCGGCCGCAGCCCTCTGCCCGAGCCTCGCAGCCCAGGCTGCCTGAGACCCGGACCACTTCACCAGCGCACAGTTGGGAAAGGAGCAGCCCCAGCCCGGGAACGGGAAGGGTTAGGAGGGGTCTGTGCAGTTGTCAAAGCAGCTCCACTCGCCTCTCTCGGGAGAGAACAAAACTGCCCCAACAGCGGTAACTTCATTCAACATCGGTGCAATGGCCAAGCCTACAAACAGGAAGCACAGGGGAGATCTCGAGAGGGCTGAGCCCTGTTCCCCAGGATCCCGTGCCGGCCGGCCGCAGGACTGGGGGGCGGGAAGCAGGCAGCTAGCGTTCAATTCCAGGAAGGCTCCCTTCACGTCTGTGGTGGGGAGGGAAGCTGGACACTGAGGACCAAGGTGTGCTGAGCCCCCTGCACAAGCCCTATGCACATAACTCACTTTGATGATCGCAACCACACTAGCAAGGGAGGTAGTCTTGCCCCACCTTACGGACGGGACAGCTCAGTTTCAGAAACATCGGGAAGCTTGCACAAGACCCCGTAGCGCAGACCCTTCCGAATGTCGGGTCATGTACCCTTAGCTACTGGCTATGGAGAAGGCAGGTGTGCCGGCCACGCTCCTGGGACAGCGTCCCTCCCTTTCTCCCTCCTCCGGCCCTGTCCAGCATCACCCCTTCAGGAGTGCAAAGGGCTCAAGGTCCTGGGGACAAACAGACGTGGGTTGGAGTCGAGGCTCCACGCGTCACTGGTAACTGTCACTCACGTAACCTCCACCAGCTTCAGTACTTGAACTATGAACCGGACCAGTGACAGCCCCTACTTCGCGATATTGTCGTGGGGGTTAAGGTGAGACCGTGCGCGTCGCATGCTCTGCACGGGGCCTGCGCGGGGCAAGCGTTGGAGGGTGGCCAGCACAGGCTGGAGAGCACAGCGCGGGAAAGAGGGGTCAGGATACTGTGGCCGGAACGAGGCGTCAGGCAGACAGCTGGTCCAGGTGACGTCCCCCCGCCCTCCAGAGGCCCTGGACCAGGATGCGCACAGGGCACAATGAGGACAGCGAGGGGGACCCACCTCGCACAGAGGGGGGACCTCTTACCTGACTTCCCACGTGCAGGGCACTCTTCCCGGTTCTTTGCAAATATGACCTCATTTAATCCAACAGGTCAGTGTAGTGGGTGTCATCATCCACCTCAACTTAGTGACGTGGAAAGTAAGTGACCCCCCCAGTCCTGCTCTGCCCCTTTGGGCACAACCAGGCCTACGGCTCTGCCCCTCCAAGGAAATGGGAATCGGGTCCCCACGGCACCTTCCCTGACGCCTGTGCCCCTGAGAACCTCTCTCCCGGTGCCCAGAGCCGTGCCAGGCAGGGAGAGCCGCTTTGGGATGTACCCAGGGCACTGTCCCCTGCTCTGCCCTCCCACCCCCGACTGTGGGACAAACAGACAGGTGAAGATATCCCAGCAGGCAACGTTACGGGGCGGGGCACATGGGGGCTTCGATGCCGGCCCCAGCTCTGCCCGCCCCTCCCTCGCTGAGGGTCTCTGAGGTCCCAGAACGTCTTCGTCTATAAACGCGGATAACGTGGACCCCACGGTGCCGCGAGATGCGAGCGCCTGGAGCAACGGCCGACACCTCGGTTCAGAGCTGTGGTCACCATCCCCCACTGAGGCGCAGCCCCGAGCCCTGGTCTGGCTCGGTCCCTGGGGCAGACTCACCCACCCGAGCCTCCCTGGCCTCCTGGTTGGTAACGCCCAGCTGCTTTGTGGGGTCGTTGTGGGCCGGGCGAGGTCATGGCACCTGGCGCGGCTCCAGCAGCTGTTCACCCCTGTGCTCGTGATTAGCTCTCACAGGACCCGAAAACCGGCTCAAGCCCCCGCCAGACCAGCAGAGATGGTTCGGGTTCGCAGCTTGTGGGAGGGGAGCGCTGGGGTGTTCGTGCACTTGCAGCTCTTCCAGCTTTCAGGGGACCCCCTCAGGGAAGAACCCGCCACGGCGAAGCAAGGCTGAGGCCCGCACAGAAGGAACAGAAACCAGGCACTTTGTCTATAGCTCTGTGTCTTTAAATCTCCTTTTCTCCAAAAGTGTGTGCTAATCCAACTGTCGCAGGGGCCTAAGCTGCTTCGCTGGCTCTCGGGTGATGGAAAGGACATGGGGTTTTGAAGTCAGACGACCTGGGTGTAAAGGCAGGTCTGTGGCTGCTGAGTGACTACGGGTAAGTCGCTTACCCTCTCTTAGCTTCTGCCTCCTCCCTTAGAAAATGGGAAAAAGAAGAGTATCGACCTCATAGGACCGTGAGGAAGGTCAAAGAGGACATGAAAGCAACCTAGGCGAATGTGGGCTACCCTTTACTGCGAAGAGAAGGCAACATTCAAGGTCAGTCTCAGGAATCAGAACCTTGGGACGTCGGTGTGTCCTCCTCTGTGGGTCTGAGCTCCCTACTTCCATTTCAGTGGTCTCTGGGTAACTGTGTCTGCTATTACGGACCACTGCGCATCCTTCTGGAAGGAGGCAAAGTACAACAGCAAACAAAGCAGCTCAAGGGTGAGAAGTATGGCGAGTCAGGGCTCTCGCAGCCGGTCTTCTCAGGAATGGGGTCAGATATGGGGCCAGCTGGCCCCACATGCAGCTTGCACCCCAGCCCCAGCTACCCAGCCTGGACAAAGGGAAGTCTGGTCCCCAAAATACCGCCCAGAATCCCCTGGTTTTATACCTTCAGCCTCAGAGCAGAAGTCTGAGTTTTGTTCTCTGTACAATTTTTAGAAGCAAAACACCTTTTGGAAACTTTTTTTCTAATGTGCCAACCCCGCAGAGCCGAATGCAGCCTGTCACGGGGTTTAAACGAGACCAGCCAGGTAGGTGAGATACTGGACCTGCCACGGCATGCAAACGTGTGCACGGCGTGTCACACCAACACCATTCATAAGCCTGAGGCACGGGCCTCCGCCGGGAGCCGGACACAGGTATAAGCAGTCTGTGCGTGTCCAACAGAAGCAAACAAGCAAGTTCTGGGAACAAGGTGGAAATCACTGTGCCCAATCCACATGGAACATCTCAGCCTTGTCATTATTTACAAGCCCCTAGAACAGCGGCTACCCACAGAGGACAGACTGTCAAACAGAAAATTCCAACAAGCGAATGTCCCCGCGTGAACGATGCAGCAACATATGACTGTGCCGTGTCACTTGCCAGCCGCGGGCGCAGAGCAGGGACCGCAGTGCTTTCTGGGCACGTGGCTGCTCGGGGTCCTTGACTCAGGGTGGCTGTGACAATGTGGAGCCATCGATCCACGCTCATGGGCTCTGTGGTGCTCTGGATTGACAGCCCAAGAGTAGAGCTCGTGGGGGCCAAGAACTAACACTTTGAACCTGTGAACGTTTTACAAAATCATTCTTCCCTCGGATTCCCACCTCCCCTCGACTTTGGACATAACTCAGGACGGACGGACAGCCCCACGCTGCGTTCCTGGGGTCGCAGAGCCGGCTCTCCCACCACAGAGTGCGCAAACAGCCCGCGGGCTCGGGGCCGGTCAGGGCTCAGAGGCCAATGTGTGCGCTCTCCAGGCCGTCCCACGGAAGCGCGGGGCATGGCCAGTGGTCAGAAGAAACACGAGGCTCAGGGGGTGCCACACACTCGGCCTGGATCCTGGGTCATTCCGTCCTGGGCAGGCCCCGGGCAGCCTGTCAGCCACCCCTCCCGCGGCCCCGGGGCTCAGCGTGCACGGCACGGAGATGTCGGAGAGGTGCATGCACTCAGGAAGCAGCAGTCCTTGCCCAGGAGAGGGCCCACGGCCCCAAAGGGACCACACCCTGAATGCAGGCTGGGCAGCGACCCCTTGGCCCACTGCTGCTGCAGGGGCCCTCAGTCCGCAGGTGTCTCTCACGCGTCCCCGTCTGGGCCCGGCTCCCGTGAACTCAGCCTCGGAGGACGTGAGCGGTCTGAGTTACGAGCTCACTAGCGTGTAGATCATGCTGAATGCAGAGAGAAAAGGAAGAGAGGGAGTGAGCGGGGAGCCCGCGAGGGACTCAGACCGACCCTCACCCGAGGGTCCTTCCCCAAGCCGGACCCCATGGCTTCTTTCTCGTCCCGGCCCTGGAGCATCTACTCCCCGCCCTGCTGGCCCCACTACTTCCCACCCCACTGGACTAACCTGTGCTGTGAGCGTGCACCGAGTCCCTTGGGTAGAAGATGTGATTGCTCTAAGTGCAGCTTATTATGCTCATCCGCATGGTTATCATGGTGGCTGTGCCTCCTTCCTGCAGGTCCCCAGGCTGGGGCGTGCAGGGGGTTCTCTCCACCCCACCCACCTCTGTGACACCACACGATACCCCACGCTGGGAAGAGGCCCGTCGTCACCATTCTGAGGCCCCACGTGTGAACGCAGGCCCTTTGGGCATACAAACGACACGAATTCTGACCCGGGTCACTCCCTGGCCCTCCTGTGTTTAATGGAATGCACGCATTAAACGTGCATTAGGAGCATGTGTCCTACGGTGGTGACCCAACGCGACCAGGGAAGGAGTCACACATCCCTGTGCTTTTAGGAAGGGCGGCAGGCTAATTCTGCAACATCGGGTAACATTCCACACCAAAATATACCACTTTGCCTTCCTGGCACAAAGAAAAACCACCCCCGTTCACATTATAGAGAGGAAAAAGGGTCATCTGAGAAAGAAAACCAAGCGGGAAGAAAGTCTGCTTCACTTCTAACCCTATCCAGTTTCCAAGGCCCTACGAGCTCCTTGGAGCAGCTGAAGTTCCATCTCTGCGAACCCGGTTCACCGCGTGTCCACGGAGCATCACTGGCCAGGCCCAAGCTGGAGGGTCTCCCTGCACTCAGGGGAGCCAGGGGTCACGTGAGAAGCGGACCATCGCTCAAGGTCACAGAGCCAGGGAGGCAAGGCAAGGAGCCACGCCCGTCTCTCCGTGGTGATACCGAGTGGGGTCACGGATGCCCTTTACTCGCTCTACTCACTTTCAGACTTTCAGCCACTCATTCACCATTATTGAGCACCTCTTGCATGCCACGCACTATTCTTGGTGCTGACAGACAACGGTGAGTGTGCAGTCTGACACCTGCCTCGAGGGACCACACAGCCAAGCTGCAGCAATAACAAGGAGCTCGTGAGCACCTACTGTGTGCCACGCTCCAGCCAGGGCACCACAGACACACAGGCGGATGAGACAGATGGGGTGTCTGCCATCAAGTCGGCCAGAGAGAAGACAATCATAGAGGGAGAGGAATACACAAGAAGGAGGCAGCCGTAACCCAGAGCAATGGGCGGGAGGCTGGTGCCACCTCACCCTCCTGGCTTGAGAGATGGTTCCAAGGCGCAGGCAGACCGTCCACCCTGGACTAACCGCCGGTGTTTGCATTCCTGTTGGCTAGGATCGACCCCAGGAACCTGCAAGCATCTCCTGGTCCACGGGGCACCTGCTGGGGTAGTTAGCACACGATGCTGAGACGAGTCCAGGCTCTGGGGCGAGACAAACGCGTCTCAGCTAGGGCCTCGGACACATTTCTCAATCTCTGCAAGGTCCTGTGAAATGCCAACCCCACCTTGACAGGGTCCCTGTGGCTGTCACTTCAGTCCATCCCTGTACTCAGCTTGGACGCAGCTGTCCACCTGCGTGGGTCCCCCTTTCCCCCACAAGAGTGGCCGGGGCCGACAGTCCTATGCGCCTACAAGCCCTGGCTCCAAGGGGCTGGGAGTTCTGGGGCGGGAGACACGGGGTCTTTGAGGAGCTCAGCAGAACCCCCGACACCGGGTTCAACAAAGAAGGGGGAGCCCCGGCTGCCACCCAGGGTCCCGCGAGGCAGGGAGCAGTTGTTCTAGTTTTGTTTTAGCAACAAAGTAATTAACAAATGCAACATGAAGGCAGAGCCAGACTGAAGGAAGGACAGACAGCCAGCTGGCATGTGTGGGACAGGAGGTTTATAGGATGATCACGCTCAGGCAATGGGCAGGAGGCGCCCAGGCCGCCCGCCCGCCCGCTGCCGCCCCCTCGCGCCCCCTCCCGCCACCCCCGCCACCCCCCTCCCACCCGCTGCCGCCCCCTCCACCCCCCACCGCCCCCCGCCGCGCCCCCACCACCCCCCATGGCCCCTCCCGCGCCCCCACCGCCCCATCCCGCGCCCCCCGCCACCCCCTCGCACCCCCTTCCGCCCCCCCCACCACCCCCGCGACCCCTCCCGCGACCCCCCCACAGCCCCACTGTCCCCCTCCCCCGCCGCCCCCTCCCGCCCCCCACAGCCCTGCAGGAAGGGAGCTACTTT